>NC_092242.1:8823498-8825998 GCF_036320965.1 Panulirus ornatus | reverse complement strand
GGGACGGTGTGTGTGTGTGAGAGAGAGACATGTGTAATCACGTATCTATAATTTACCTATTTGTGTGTGTGTACGATGTACATATAGAGAGGGGGGGGAGGGGAAGGAGGAGGGAGGGGGTTCCTATACACTGGTAAGGGGGGGCGGATGCCACCCCCCCCCCCCCCCCCCCCCCCCCCCCCCCCCCCCCCGCCGCCGCCCACTTCCTCCCCACATCTCATGGACTTTCAGCCCAGATTTTTTTTTTTTCTTTCTTCTTCAAAACTTCTTCCGCCGTTGTGTATTTTCAGTCGTGTCAGTTTCGCCAGGCCGTCTGACTTCGTTCGTCCACGACTCGTAATGGGTTAATCGTTCTTCTTTTTTGCGTCTTTGCCAACGAGATTCTTCGTTCATGTCTCGTCGCGGCTTCTCGTTGTTGACCCTTCCCGTTTCTTCCAGCCTCCGGAGAAGTGATTACTCTTCCGTAGCTTCAGACTCGTTGCAAAGAAAAAATGACCCAGAGGTTATGATCAAGTCGTCCTGTCCTCTTCTCTCTTCCGTGGAGGGATATCAAATCTGTTGCCTCTCGCCTCTCACTGTGGCTCCACTCCCTTAGTTTTTGTACCATCATTCTTCTCTTCCTTTAAACCTTCTCTATTATCTTTTTTTTCTCTTTTTGTGTATGTGTATCAACAGATGCGATGACCCATCTTTGAGACCCATGTTCTAGTCTGAAGCATGTTCTGGTCTTGGCCTTACGTGGGATGTGAATGCAGTTTTGCTCAATATATCCTTATGGACATCAACACGATCGGTCATACATGCCAGCAGGGAGGCCTTTTGCCTTTTAAACAGTTTTCCTGTGGCGGTGACTCTGGTAACAGGTTAGGCGCGATGTTGGGTCACTCCCAAGTTCCTTTCGCGCACACAGATCCCGAAATGCTATTCCCTGGGGCCGTCTGTCACTGTGTCCCATCCTCATCGCTGTATACATTTCCAGCGTGTTGGATTCCATAAGCCCTCTGGTGTTTGCCTAGGTCCCCTTGTAAGCTGATGTAGTCCTCGTCCCTCTTCACCTCCCTGAAGACCCTTTTAGCACCATTCCCCCAAAAGATATTCAGGTAAGATGAACCATCCTGGCGAGTCATTTGCCTAGATGAAGAAAGCAACGGTCATAAGACAGGGCCTTGCGGTACGTCGCTGGTGACCTCCTCCTCCCTCCCCCAGTAACTCACTTCAAAAAAGCTCCTTCGACGTGTGTCCTTCGTCCCATTTCGCTAAGATGATTTTTGTCTGTCCGTAGGAGGAGTCTCCTCCTTTTATCGCTCTCTGGGATCCAACTCCTTTGCCAGCCTGTGTTGAACAGCGTCGGATTCCTTCTGGCAGTCCAGAGGTACAGACAGACGGTCCACGCACACCTTCACTTTTTTTCTGCGACAAAACTCATCGTCAAAAGAGAGTGTTTCCTTACACATGATCTGCTTCTCCTGCATGCATGTTATCCCTCGCGCAGTTAGTGTCACTTGCTGGTCGTTATTCATTTGTTTTCTGATTGTTTTTGTCCAATACATTACAGACCATTCTTTCGTCTGTTTCCTTGCGCTACCTCGCTAACGCGGGAGACAGCGACAAAGCAAAATAAATATAGGATAAATGTACTTTACAGACCACACTCGTCTGACTGGTATTCACTTCAGCTTATCTTCACAGTCGCCTTTCTTAAAGATGGGCACGATATTTTGCCCCCTTTTTTCCCCCACTCCCTTGTCAGTTCACCTTCATCCAGTGACGTCTTGAGCATTTCATTTTTTTTTTTTCTTTTTCAGTGTATCTGCTCAACATCTTCGAGACTTGTGGATAAATTTCATCAAGAACGTAAGTTTTCAATGGGTTTGGAATGGGTTATAATCTTAAGTATTGTGCTCATATCCTTACCTAGATATTTCATGACATTTTAAGATCTCCTCCTCCTCCTCCTCATTCCATCTCACTAGTATAGGGGCTATAGTATTTCCCCACTGTAGAAAAAAAAAACTTTTTCAGTTCCTCGCTGAACTTGACGGGTTATAGTATTTCCCCACTGCGGGAAAGAAAAACTTTTTCAGTTACTGGCTGAACTTGACGGGTTATAGTATTTCCCCACTGTGGGAAAGAAAAACTTTTTCAGTTCCTAGCTGAACTTGACGGGTTATAGTGTTTCCCCACTGAGGAGAAAGAAAAACTTTTTCAGTTCCTCGCTGAACTTGACTACATATCATCTTCCCTGCGAATCCCCGACCCTGATTAAGAGATCTTCAACATCCCATGGTTTATTTCCGATGTTTTTTTCCAAAGGTAATGTTGTATAGATCATGTCCTGCTTTTTGCACTCAATATATTTACTTCTCCTTCCCTTAGACCTGTTCTATGTTGCGTTGGCTATATGGCCACCTGTATATCCCCCCGCTATACGTACAGTGGCCACATGTATATCACCCCGCTATACGTACAGTGGCCACCTGTATATCCCCCCCGCTATACG
>NC_092242.1:8808498-8818498 GCF_036320965.1 Panulirus ornatus | reverse complement strand
CAGGACTGAACACCACAGCAGTACTGAACACAGAGTAGTGAACACAGCAGCAGGACTGAACACCACAGCAGTACTGAACACAGCAGGACTGAACACAGCAGCAGTACTGAACACAGCAGTCCTCAGCGGGGCTGTGTTGCTTGTGCCGTCTTACGCCGTGACGGAGGGAGGGAGGGGACACCTTGGCTGAGGTGAGGTGATGGGTGTCCCCCTCTCTCTGTGATGTCATTACTGCTTGTTACTGCTCCTCCTCTTTGCTCTTTCATGGCTGTGGTTCTTAAAATTCTCTCTCTCTCTCTCTCTCTCTCTCTCTCTCTCTCTCTCTCTCTCTCTCTCTCTCTCTCTCTCTCTCTCTCTCTCTCTCCCTCCTGTATTAAGACCATGCCTACCCTGGGAGCGAACCGGTTATCAAATGTTGTATGAACATGTTCGCTGTCTCTCCGGTCGTCACTTCCGTCTGTCCTTCCGGACAGACTGTCTCTCTCCTCCTCCTCCTCCTCCACCTCCTCCTCCTCCTCCTCCTCCTCCTCCTCCTCCTCCTCATCCTCCTCCTCCTCCATCCTCCCCTCTCTCCTCCTTCTCCTCCTTCCCCTCCTCCTCTCCTCCCCCCCCCAAGACCTTGTGTATAAACCCCTTCGTAATCGCCCGTCAAAATCCACATCAAACCCCCTCCCCCTCCCCCTCCCTCCTCCCCTCCCCATCAAATTAGCGTTCTTTTTGGGGAACTTGAAGGACACGCCAGTTGGCCGCGGGGGGGAGGGGGGGTAAGCGTAGGCTCTTCCGGGGTGGGGAGGGAGGGGGGGTTGCCCCCCCCGGCGATATCAGTCATGACACCGGGGGGGTGAGGGAAGGGGGTGGGTTGTTCTTCTTCCCCTCCCCCTTCCCCCGGGAAGGGTCCGCGACCGAAGGGGTTGCAAAGGGAAGGGAAGGGGGAAGGGACCACCATCGGCTCCGTCGTCAACCTCCGTCAGCGCCTTGTGAGATCCCGCCACGACTTGTGTCTGAATTTACTTAATTTACTCACAGTCCAGATATAATCGGGGGGGGGGGGGAGAGGGGAGGAGGAGGAAGGGTAGAGGTAGGGGGGTGGAGGGGTGTAGGGGTAGGGGGGTGGGGTGAGGTGGGGGGGGGGGTTTAAGCTTTGGAATGGACTCGGGGGACGACAGCGACGGGTTCTCCCCCCGAAGCCTTCGTCGTCGTCGTCGTCGTCGTCGGCCGAAGACGGGGACGTGACGCCCTTAGAACCGGAGACGACGACGACGCCGACGCCGCCGGCGTCGCCACCACGAACGGACGGACGGTCGCTTGGTCGCTGGCCGACGGACGCCGACGGTCGCCGACGACGAGAACGACAGAAATGCGACTAAGACGAACGAAAAAGAAAAAAAAAAGAGAGAGAAAGAGAGGAAAAATATATGGATCACTTGGGGCACATGGCTGTCGAGCCTCACACAGAACAATATCATGCTTCACAAGACCATTCAGCGGTCCCCCCCCCCCCCCCCCGGGGTGAGAGAGGGAAGAGAGCTCTCTCTCTCTCTCTCTCTCTCTCTCTCTGTCTCTCTCTCTCTCTCTCTCTCTCTCTGAGGGGGAAGGGGATGCTGGCTACCTCCTACAGCTGCTCCGTATCAGTTACGACGACGCCCCGACGTGTGTGCGTCCAGCCTACACTCACAGGTGAGTTGATCACCATATACGACGCGAGAGAGGGAGGGGGTTTGTTCGGGGGGCGGCGGCGAAAACAGTGTTGGCTCACCAGAGGATCTCTAGTTCCATTCTCCTTCCCTTCATTTTGTATCCCTCCCTCCCTCCACACAGCCATCCATCAGGGTTGGGAGGAGGGAAGAGTGAGGAGGAGGGTGTGTGTGAGGGTCGGGTCCAGGAGGAGGCGGGCACAGCCTGCGTGCGATCGTTTTGCGATGCCCTCGGCGGCAGGGGTCACTCCTGCACGCTCCTGGGGTGGAGGGGTCGACCGTAACGACGTTCATAATAGGGGGCGGATTACTTGGCATTATCCTTGATATCAACACCGAGGGCTGGAGGGGCGGCTTGCACACACCCACCTCCTGGCTACCATAATGGCTGGCTCTCCACCAACACCACTCCCAGAGAACACCTTCCCTAGCCAGTACGACGACCTACTACGACTACCACTACTACTACTACTACTACTACTACTACTACGACCGCCACTACTACTACGACGACGACCCAGTACTGCTAAGACTACCTGCTTCTACCACTACGACCACTACTACTGCTACTACTACGACCACTACTACTACTGTCACTACTACGACCATTACTACCACTACTACGACCATTACTACTACTACGACAACCACTACTACTACTACTACGACGACGACCACTAGTACTACTACTATTACCACCACTACTATTACTGCTATCACTACTGCTGCTACGACTACCATACGATTACTACTACGACTACGACAACTTCGACTACAGCGACTACGACTCGGTAGCCCAGCGACGCCGCAGGGAACCCCAACTTGAAGAGATGGTGGGGGGGTGGGGGTCGTTGATGATGATGATGGGCTAGGCCGGTTGTGGGGAAAAGGGACGTGAGCGAGTGAGGTGACGTTGTTTTAAATGTGGTGATCGGTTGGCAAGCAGCAGCCTCTCCCCCCCCACCTCCCCCCTCCCTCCGACCCCCTCCCCCCGATCCCCTGCACTCATGACCTTTTGTTCTACAGACGAGAGAGAGAGAGAGAGAGAGAGAGAGAGAGAGAGAGAGAGAGAGAGAGAGAGAGAGAACTAGCTCTTGGTACGGGGCCTGCCTCTCTCTCTCTCTCTCTCTCTCTCTCTCTCTCTCTCTCTCTCTCTCTCTCTCTCTCTCTCTCTCTCTCTCTCATCTATCTACTTATCTATCTATCTATCTATCTCTCTGTCTCTATCTCTGTCTATCTATCTATCTATCCATCTCGGCCACCACCGCAGATCACACGCGTTCGTCATTACAACCTAACCTAACCCCAACGCTTATGATTATCCAAACATCACTCAGTACCAGTTAAAAAAAGAAAGAAAGAAAGAAATAGTACAATTCCTGTACCCGCCCCGATATTACGCATCAGATAACATTATATTATATTATATTACCTTGTAAACCTTTTAGAAAAAAGATATGGCCTGATATCTTAGAATATTGACATCATGTGAATAAAACTATATGTATACTTTCAGGGATATATATATATATATATATATATATATATATATATATATATATATATATATATATATATATATATATATATATATATATATCTAACGCGGGAAATGGCGAATAGTTTAAAAGAAAGAAAAAGAATATATATATATATATATATATATATATATATATATATATATATATATATATATATATATATATATATATATATATCTTCTTTTTCATACTATTCGCCATTTCCCGCGTTAGCGAGGTAGCGTTAAGAACAGAGGACTGAGCCTTTGAGGGAATATCCTCGCCTGGCCCCCTTCTCTGTTCCTTCTTTTGGAAAATTAAAAAGAAAAGAGGAGAGAGAGAGAGAGAGAGAGAGAGAGAGAGAGAGAGAGAGAGAGAGATGGATACTTGGATAGATGGATGGATGGATAGATAGATAGAGAGCGATAGCTAGATGGATAGATAAAGAGTAGAGAGAGAGAGAGAGAGAGAGAGAGAGAGAGAGCACGGATTTTAAAGACAGCTTTGCCGGCCCACAGCCACTGGCGTGGTTCTCAGCGGTGTCTACCAACTTGAATTATATATATATAAATCATCATCATTGGTGAAGTGTGTTGTGGAGGAGCCAGCAGGCAGCCAACCAGCCAGCCATCCATCTGGCCCACCAGATGCACTCGACCAGTTTCTCTCTCTCTCTCTCTCTCTCTCTCTCTCTCTCTCTCTCTCTCTCTCTCTCTCTCTCTCTCTCACACACGTTTGTGGGTGTTAGAATAATCCTCTTGAGACTGTAATACTTCTCCTAGTAATGATATTAATGATAATAACCTCAATATCGTTGTAATACCTATGTTGATAATAATATTGATGATTTTGATATCGTTATAATACTTCTAGGGGTAATATCATTGATGATAATAGTGATATCGTTATAATACTTATGTTAGTGATAATATTGATAATACTATCGATATCTTTTATCATAATAATTATCATAATGAAGTGGCGACGAGAATGAATGAAGGCAGACAGTATGAATTGTGTACATGTGTATATATGTATATGTCTGTGTGTGTATGTATATATGTATACGTTGAGATGTATAGGTATGTATATTTGCTTGTGTGGACGTGTATGTATATACATGTGTATGTGGGTGGGTTGGGCCATTCTTTCGTCTGTTTCCTAGCGCTACCTCGCTTACACGGGAGACAGCGACAAAGCGAAATAATGATAATAATAATAATAGTAATAATGTATATATATATATATATATATATATATATATATATATATATATATATATAATGATAATCATTTGTTGTCGTTAGCGTTTGGGCGCCATCGGAAACGACGCAGCAAAAAACCGGATATTAAAATCACAACCCAACGTCCAGTGAATTTTGAACGGATGGTCGTCAAATACATTCATTCCACATGTAACAACAATTCCCCCCTTCCCCCCTTTCATACCCCCATAGCTAAATCATTTATTATTTCCCCATTTCGTTTCCCACCCATTACTTTAAACGAGTGTGTGTGTGTGTGTGTGTGTGTTGACCCATAGATATTATATTGTAGCCATACAGTCGAAACTCCTCCATCGGGGGTATGGGGCCGTCGCCTTAAAGATGGCAATTACAGTAGCATTCCCATGTTACACGCGGGCAATAGCCGGGTTGAACTTCACAATAACGAGGTTTCCGTTACCATCGTTCAAAAGCATAATTGAGAGATTAAGTTGAAATTCAACCCCACCCCATGTCGCTCGCCGGGCTCGTCCGGATCCATGCACGGACCCCTTCGTCCAGCCACCGGCTTCGTGGTGGGTGGGGGGGGGGGGGGACGAATTTAAACCCACAAGATTAACTGGAATAGTCGTTAGTGGTAGTCGTTAGGACGGACGAATGGTAGTTAGGACGAACGAAGGGGGGCCGGGGGTTAGTTTTGGGAGGGATGGTGTCCCGAATTGGGTGGTTTCCGGGCGTGGTGACGAAGACGAAGTCCCCGGCCAGGGTAGGGTCTCGGAGGCGCTGGATTATGTTGGTGGGTCAACTCAAAGAGCGCAAGGCGGGGGGGGGGGGGGGAGGTGGGGGTTGGTGAGGGGAGGGGGGCCACAGAGGGGTAAGGGGGGGGGAAAGAGAGAGAGAGAGAGAGAGAGAGAGAGAGAGAGAGAGAGAGAGAGAGAGAGAGAGAGAGAAGGACACACACACACACATACACACACATATATATACACACAGAAGGGCCGCCCCCCCCAAGGGGGGGCAACTGGGGGAGGTGAGGGGGGGAGAAAGGGGAAGAGAGGTAGCGAACAGCGCTAAATGACACTGGCTAAGCGAGCGTAATGCTAGCTTGATTGTTTTCCATCTGTTGGTAGTACTGCTGCTGCTGCTGCCCCCCCTCCCCCCCCCTACCCCCCATCCCCCCATCCCCCCTTCCCACCCTCCCTCTCTCTCCCTTTTACCACCATCACTCCTGTTGTTGTTGTGTGTGTGTGTGTGTGTGTGTGTGGGCACCCTCTCTCTCTCTCTCTCTCTCTCTCTCTCTCTCTCTCTCTCTCTCTCTCTCTCTCTCTCTCTCTCTCTCTCTCTCTCTCTCTCTGTTGGCGCGCCGTTGGATTCTGTTGCCGCCTTCCGTACCGATCTCGCTTGTTGTGAACCTTCAGTCCGTTTTCTTCTGTTGATTATCAGAATGGGTTTTATTTTCTTTCTTTTTTTTTTTTCTTCCTCAATTTCCCCCCCCCCCCCGGGGGGTATGTAAGGGTCGGACCCCCTGAATGGCCTTTCGCTCTTTGATTACGACATAACGACCCTAGATTACGACGGTACGACCCTCGAGCACGACGGTACGACCCTTGAGCACGACGGTACGACCCTCGAGCACGACGGTACGACCCCTTTGTGAACGACAGAACGACCCTTCAGCATGTCGTATTTCCAGTTCATAATCCTAAACGATAGATTCCACTTCATGTAGCCATGTCTATCGACACGCTGCCTTGTTTACCCTTGTCTTCAGCCAGATTCAAGCCATATCCGACCCTAAGAACATCAATATTACGAACAGGTGCATAGTATGATTATTCTTAACCTAATTAAGAACGAGGTCATATCCTAGTTCGTTCGTTCGTTCCTTTACGAACGAGGTCGTGACCTCGTTCGTCCTGTATTGTTATTCGACGGGTCACGACGAACAAACACCAGTGACCTTGTTCGTCCTGGGAGGAAAACAGTCCACCAGCTCGATGTCGTTCGCTGATGTATACAAACCTTGCTTTAACCTCCAGCTGGTTCGGTCGCCAGGCAGGGTGAGCGCTACACATGTTTGCCTCCTAGATGATTTTTTTGTTTTCCCTCTTCGACCCCCACGTCCTGCCCCACGTCGCCCTAGTCTCTATGGTGCTTGTGTGGGGGACAGAGAGAGCCTCGCTCTGTTCTATATCCCCAAGTTCTTCAGAACCGCACAATCAATTTGGCTTTAAAAAATAGATACATAAATAAATAGATAAATAAATATATATGTATATATATTATTTATGTATATTATATATCTGTCTATCTATCTATCTATTTATCTATCTATCTATCTATCTATCTATCTATCTATCTATCTATCTATCTATATATATATATATATATATATATATATATATATATATATATATATACAAAGATCGTTTTCTTTCGGAAGAGAAAACAGAACGGGGGTTGGTTGATTGCAGAACGTGGGAAGATGATGATTTCAGAGAGAGAGAGAGAGAGAGAGAGAGAGAGAGAGAGAGAGAGAGAGAGAGAGAGAGAGAAGTGAATTTGTGAAGGATGGATAGGACCAAACACATGGGATATTAGTGGATAGACAGGAGACCGGGGATGGGGGGGATAGTGGGGGGGTAGGTAAGGTGTGTTGATGACGGAAGGGTTGCGCGCGCAGCCCTGGATGGGAGAGATATGAAGGATGGAAGAGGACGAGGATGGGATAGAACCACTTCTTTAAGCAGATTATTAAAAGAAAACGACACACTTGGATAACGAACATACCCAGAGCATACCAGGGGAAAATGTCGAATACCCCCCTAAAAAAAAAGATATTGGTTCTATTTTGTGGCGTTGCGTCCCTCACCATGCCGTAGTGGTGGAGGGTCATGCACCCACCCTGGGGGAACAGGAGCCCCTGAAGCCCTGGTTAGCATAACGGGACCTGGTGGTGCAGCAGCAATGAAGCCCGCATGAAAATAACGGGGGTTCGTATACCCACCCTGAGGGAGGGCCAATAGAAAACGATACTCCACTGGAAGCTTCCTCTGATTTTGATATATATATATATATATATATATATATATATATATATATATATATATATATATATATTTTATTATTATTTTTTATTTTTTTATTTTGCTTTGTCGCTGTCTCCCGCGTTAGCGAGGTAGCGCAAGGAAACAGACGAAAGAAATGGCCCAACCCACCCCCATACACATGTATATACATACACGACCACACACGCAAATATACATACCAATACATCTCAATGTACACATGTATATACACACATAGACATATACATATATACACATGTACATAATTCATTCTCTCTGCCCTAATTCATTCCCATCGCCACCTCGCCACACATGGAATAACATCCCCCTCCCCCCTCATGTGTGCGAGGTAGCGCTAGGAAAGGACAACAAAGGCCCCATTCGTTCACACTCAGTCTCTAGCTGTCATGTGTAATAATGCACCGAAACCACAGCTCCCTTTCCACATCCAGGCCCCACACAGCTTTCCATGGTTTACCCCAGACGCTTCACATGCCCTGGTTCAATCCATTGACAGCACGTCAATATATATATATATATATATATATATATATATATATATATATATATATATATATATATATTCCTATGAGAGTTTACTTAATGTAGTCGCAGATATAAAATCATAAAAGAAACAACGACATAAACATTTAAAAGAAAACTTGATACCAAGGATGAAGTCCGTCCCAGATGAACCCATTGTTGAACACTGAGGGTTGTGGTTTGAGCGGTAAGCGCTACGCGCTACCCCCTCCCCCTCCTCGCATTCGTCAAAACCCTCGTTGTGAGTACTGTCCTCTCTCTCTCTCTCTCTCTCTCTCTCTCTCTCTCTCTCTCTCTCTCTCTCTCTCTCTCTCTCTCTCTCTCCCCTCCATCTTTTCTGTCTCTCGCTCTCCCTCTCACCCCCTCCCCCTCTTCCCCTCCCCCTTATACCCTCTCCTCCCCTTAGCCCCTCTCCCCCCCCCCCCTCCCCTACCCGTCCATATAGACGGAAGTTTGTGCAGGGCTTAGCGCGCGCGCGCGCGTTGTTACCCCCCCCCCCTCCCATCCCCATCGCCTGTTGACAGCGGTAACAACGGCTCGTTACCTTCTAACAATCCGCTATGGCCGGCCCCGCCAACCCGCCCGTCCGACACCTTTCCATAAAAACGAATCTCTTAATCCAACTACGGGAGCGGGAGGGCGCCATCTTGTCTCTCTCTCTCTCTCTCTCTCTCTCTCTCTCTCTCTCTCTCTCTCTATCTCTCTCTCTCTACCTCAACTACAACCCCCCCCTGGCCTAGTCCATCAAGTGGGAGACGCGTGGTTAACAGATTCCTCAAGGTTTATCCGCCATTAAGGCGGAAATGAAGGAAAGGGAAGGAGACATACGAGAATGAATAAAATTCGACGTTAATTTCACTCGTTGGCAACTTTCCTCCTCCCTTCCCTCCCTCCCTCTCCTCCTTCTCCTCCTTCCCTCCCTCCCTCCCTCCCTCCCTCCACCCTCCCTCCCTCCCTCCCTCCACCCTCCCTCCCTCCCTCCCTCCTCCTCCCTCCCTCCCTCCCTCCCTCCCTCCCTCCCAGCCGCCCTCCACCCTCCTCCTCCCTCCCTCGTCGTCTGGCGAGATTTGGCAATCCCTGGTAACTTTCCCGGGGAATAATAACCTCCTAAGTCACGCCACGAGCCAACGGCCGAGGGATCTTTACCTTTATACCTTATTGTCATAAGTCTCACTTTACCGTAAGAGTGTCGCCGGGAGGGTTTGGCCCTTACGACTCCCTTTTTATATACCCGCGGTGGTGATAATAACCTGCCCCATCGCCGGGATATCGCCGGAGGGAAAATGACTCTTACCCACCCCGCTCGTAAGGCTCAGTTTACCGTTGGTGAATCCGGGGCGACTTAGCACATTGGTATTCCTAAAGATGGATAAGCGCCTCATCTTCCAGCGGCGGCGGCGGCGGTGACGGTGGCTGCGGTGGTGGAGGCGCGGCCGCGCTAAGCCCTGGACATGTGTGTGGTTTGAATTCGTCACAGCGGTTTGTGGCCTCGAGTGGTGGTGTTGTTAGGTTGTTTGCGCGTGGTGGTTAGCGGGCGATTAGCCTTAGTGAGGTTAGCGAAGGGTTAGAGGAGGAGGGTGATTAGTTTTGAGTGTTCGTTAGTAATGGGGAGGGTGGAAAATGGGGGGAGAAGGGGAATGGGTTGTTTTTAAGTAGTTTGTGGTTGTGGGTTGTATGCTTCGTTCAGGGTTGTTTGGTTGTTAGTGGTTTGTGATTGGGGGGGATGATGATGAGCTGGTTAGTTAGTGGGGGTTGTTAAGTTGGTCGTTGTCTCTTGGATGGGTGGTTAGGGGTTAGCTGTGGGGGAGGGGGTTGTGTGTGTGTGGGGGGAGGGGGGAGGGGTTAATTAAGTAGATGGTTAGCCTGTTAGCATAAGATGGGTAGTTGAATGGATGGTTAGAGTAGATGGTTTGTGTGCTTTTGAGTGGTTGAATGGGTGGTTAGATGGT
>NC_092242.1:8788498-8803498 GCF_036320965.1 Panulirus ornatus | reverse complement strand
TGTAGTAGTAGTAGCAGTAGTAGTGGTGGTGTACTTAGGCATCAGTGTTGCACAGTGGTGAGCTGAAGGTCACAGTGGGGCGACACTTGCCACCCACCTACAAGGAACTGAAGGTCACAGTGGGGCGACACTTGCCACCCACCTACAAGGAACTGAAGGTCACAGTGGGGCGACACTTGCCACCCACCTACAAGGAACTGAAGGTCACAGTGGGGCGACACTTGCCACCCACCTACAAGGAACTGAAGGTCACAGTGGGGCGACACTTGCCACCCACCTACAAGGAACTGAAGGTCACAGTGGGGCGACACTTGCCACCCACCTACAAGGAACTGAAGGTCACAGTGGGGCGACACTGCCACCCACCTTCAAGGAACTGAAGGTCACAGTGGGGCGACACTTGCCACCCACCTACAAGGAACTGAAGGTCACAGTGGGGCGACACTGCCACCCACCTACAAGGAACTGAAGGTCACAGTGGGGCGACACTGCCACCCACCTACAAGGAACTGAAGGTCACAGTGGGGCGACACTTGCCACCCACCTACAAGGAACTGAAGGTCACAGTGGGGCGACACTGCCACCCACCTACAAGGAACTGAAGGTCACAGTGGGGCGACACTTGCCACCCACCAACAAGGAACTGAAGGTCACAGTGGGGCGACACTTGCCACCCACCTACAAGGAACTGAAGGTCACAGTGGGGCGACACTTGCCACCCACCTACAAGGAACTGAAGGCAGCGTTGCAAACTCATGTTGCCAGGAAGTTAAGCAACGTTGCAAACTCGCCTCCCGCAAAGGAACTTGAACACTGTGTTGCAAACTTACGGTGTGACGTAAACACTGTGTTGCAAACTTACGGTGTGACGTAAACACTGTGTTGCAAACTTACGGTCTGACGTAAACACTGTGTTGCAAACTTACGGTCTGACGTAAACACTGTGTTGCAAACTTACGGTCTGACGTAAACACTGTGTTGCAAACTTACGGTCTGACGTAAACACTGTGTTGCAAACTTACGGTCTGACGTAAACACTGTGTTGCAAACTTACGGTCTGACGTAAACACTGTGTTGCAAACTTACGGTCTGACGTAAACACTGTGTTGCAAACTTACGGTCTGACGTAAACACTGTGTTGCAAACTTACGGTGTGACGTAAACACTGTGTTGCAAACTAGGAAGTGCAACGGGCTGATCTCCTAACGAGGGTTGACCTTGCTGAAAGTTGTGACGTCACGACGCACCAAGCCGGGGGGGGCGGGGGGGGTATATCTCTCGACACAGATCCATACCCCCCCTCCATCCCCACACCTCCGTTTTCTCGTGTTGTGAGCTAACCACATCCCCTTTTCCCCGTGTTGTGAGCTCAGAGCACAGTGGGCTTAAATAACCCCTTTTGAGCGCGGACGACTTAACCCCCTTTGAGTACAGCATGATCAAAACCTCCTTTGAGCACCATGACGTAAATAACACCCTCCTCCCCCTTTCTTTTGAGTTAGACAACGTCTATCTACAACAAGGTCTATCTACAACAAGGTCTATCTACAACAAGGTCTATCTACAACTCCTTATCCAATCCCCCTTTTTTTTTGAGTTAGACAACGTCTATCTACAACAAGGTCTATCTACAACAAGGTCTATCTACAACAAGGTCTATCTACAACTCCTTATCCAATCCCCCTTTTTTTTTTGAGTTAGACAACGTCTATCTACAACAACGTCTATCTACAACAACGTCTATCTACAACAAGGTCTATCTACAACAACGTCTATCTACAACAAGGTCTATCTACAACAACGTCTATCTACAACAAGGTCTTTCTACAACTCCTTATCCAATCCAGAAGTGGAGGCTCACAACGCGGGGTTTGAGACCTCTCGCGTTCACCTGATGCCGCCTACAACCCCACCATCCACAGCAACAGCATTCAATCCTAAGGAAGAGAGAAGAGAAAGAAGAGGATTGGAAACTCGTCTAATCCTAAGGAAGAGAGAAGAGAAAGAAGAGGATTGGAAACTCGTCTAATCCTAAGGAAGAGAGAAGAGAAAGAAGAGGATTCGAACACCAGTTGCTCAGGATGGGGGTCGAATATTTTCTTCCCCTCCTCCTCCTCCTCCTCTTCCTCCTCCTCTTCCTCCTCCTCTTCCTCTTCCTCCTCCTCCTCCTCCTCCTCCTCCTCTTCCTCCTCTTCCTCTTTCTCCTCCTCCTCCTCCTCCTCCTCCTCCAACACAGACCAAGGTCTTTGGTCGTCGTGACCCGGTACAGGTATTATGATAAGTGATGATAGGTATAAATGATAATGATAATGATGATGATGGTAGTAATTCAGTTATTCCCAGCCAGGGAAAATGTGCGGATATACATACATTACATACATACGTCCTCTCTCTCTCTCTCTCTCTCTCTCTCTCTCTCTCTCTCTCATATCATTTTGATCCACTGCTTCTTCCTCCTAATCTCGGATACTTTAAAGGTTTTAATTTTCTTCTTCTTCTTCTTCTTCTTCTTCTTCTTCTTCTTCTTCTTCTTCTTCTTACTCTTCGTCTTCTTCTTCTTCTTCGTCTTCTTCTTCTTCTTCTTCTTCTTCTTCGTAACAGTAGCTCGGTAGCTTTGGATATCTTTCATACCATCATAACTTTGATGATAATAATAACAGCTTTTTATAACTTTGTAATAACTCCTCGAGGGAAGTTGTGGTACCAGTTAGTGGATGTACTACAGTACGCTACAATCACCGTAGGGCTAAACCAGATTGTAGACCTAACCTGCAACCATGTATGGAAGACAAGACAGTGATATACACGTATGAGGGAGAGAGGGGGGGGGGGACGGGAATGCTAATAAGGGTGATGTCTCGTATTACTTATCATGATTATTATCATTATTTTCTTATAGATTTTTTTTTCTACTTCTCTTCTAAAAGACTTTTCAAAAGCGTGCTGGTGAGAGGAGTGTTCTATGTGGGTATTTTTTTTTTCTTGTTTTTCTTTTTCTTGGTGTTTAATAATATCCCTTCGTGACTGGTGAACTGAACTTATTAAAGGGGTGTTTTGTATTTCAGTCAGCGAGCGTGATTTGCGTCAGTTGGTGTGACTCAGGGAGGTTTGACTGATTGCGTCAGTTGGTGTGACTGATTGCGTCAGTTAGCGTGACTGATTGCGTCAATTGGTGTGACTGATTGCGTCAGTTGGTGTGACTGATTGCGTCAGTTAGTGTGACTGATTGCGTCAGTTGGGTGACTGCGTCAGTTGGTGTGACTGATTGCGTCAGTTAGTGTGACTGATTGCGTCAGTTGGTGTGACTGATTGCGTCAGTTGACGTGACTGATTGCGTCAGTTGGTGTGACTGATTGCGTCAGTTGGTGTGACTGATTGCCAGAAGGATTGAAGGAACTGACTTCTCGCATGGTGACGTGAAAAACTAATAAAAAAAAGTTTTTTTTTTTTGGAAAACGTTGTTTCTGGAAGAGAGAAGAATAATGGGAAACTTGATCACAACCCACACGTCTAAATCGATTTCGTAAAAAGTTAAGAAAATAGAAAGGAAAATAGAAAATAGAATTGTATTTAGACTTTAGAACTCGCGCCCTCTCAGTAGTGTACATAAATAGGTCATCAAACACAGGGAACCCGTGCGTGGGGAGGTATGTGTGTGTTCGATCACCCTATTACAGGAGAACTGAACCACGAATAGGAAATCGTCATCCACCCTCCCCCCGTCCCTCCCTCCAATTACAAATAGGCTAATTACGACCCATTAATGTGCGTCCGGATGACATAGCGCGCAGGAGGTGGAGGAGGAGGAGGAGGAGGAAGAGGAAGAGTAGGAGGAGGAGGGAGGAGGAAGAGGATGAAGTGGGTGCTATAATGACATGTAATGAAGTAAGGTTAATTAAGGGTAATTAAACGTCTTTATGTAGAAAAAGGCTGAAAGAGGGAATTTAGGGATATTGGCTAATTGCCTCTCTTGTTCTCTCTCCCCACAAGCACGAGAGGATGATTAATCTCCCCACTCGACATTACTCATGATCATTAATCTCCCCACTCCACATCACTCAGGACCATTAATCTCCCCTCCCACTGCACTCAGGGTCATTAATCCCCCACAGCACTCAGAGACATTAATCCCCCCCCAACCCCATTACACAAAGCAATTAATCTCCCCACTCCACAGCACACACAGCCTTGCCCCACACCACCCCACCCATTCATCTCTCCTCACCCCACACGACGGAAATCCGCTAATCTCCCCACCCCACAGCACCACAGTCAGTAATCCCCTCCCCTCCCCCTCCACTCCCCACCTCAACCTCTCATCCACCCCAGGAACCTCATTTATCCCCCCTGATGACCACTGACAACCCCCAAAAAACACCCCCCCTCCACTCCCGAAGTGGAAATCCTCCACGCGCCCCTTCCAAACCCCACAGCCACAGAAACCCTCGTAGAAGAAAACACACACCCCCTCCTCCACCACCACCACACACACACCCCCTCCTCCAGCACCACCACACACACACCCCCTCCCACAGAAACCCCCGTAGAAGAAAACACATCCCTCTCCTCCACCACCACACACCCCCCTCCACAGAAACCCCCGTAGAAGAAAACACATCCCTCTCCTCCACCACCACACACCCCCCTCCACAGAAACCCCCGTAGAAGAAAACACACACCCCCTCCTCCACCACCACCACCACCACACACACCCCCTCCTCCACCACCACCACACACCCCCCCTCCACAGAAACCCCTCCCAGATGGAACAACCCCTCCATACTCCCACCACACCACCACACTACCTACCACAAGAACCTCACCACAGCCCACCGCCACAGAGAAGCTAATCCTCGCCAAAGAAAGTCTTCCCTCCTACCCTTCCCTCCCTCCCCTCCCCAGAGGGAGGGTACTCAGCCCTCCGTAACCACAAAAACAACCCCCACCCACCCCTCCCTTCCCCCTCTCCCACCTCCCCAGAAACAACTTGTACCACAACTTGCCGGTAAATCAATTACGCGTTACCTGTCAGAAACAAAACCAAGCGTCGGGAGCCAAATTCATCACCTCGGCCCGGCCCGGCCCGGCCCGGCCCGGCCCACCTGGTCCACACACACCCTCCCTCCCCCCAAGCCCCAGAGGCCCCCCCGCCCCGCCCCCCCGGCTCACAATGTTACCCACCGCTCGAAGAAAGAAAGAAAGATGAGGAGGTGGAGGAGCTTGGTGTCGTCTCTCTCTCTCTCTCTCTCTCTCTCTCTCTCTCTCTCTCTCTCTCTCTCTCTCTACCTATCTATCTATTTTGATCGTAATGTCTTTTTTCCTGCTACGTTTCATATGCCCCTCACAGCTTCGTGAAACACTGAAACGAACCGTGGATAGGCTTCGCGAAACCTCCCTCCCTCCCTCCCTCCCCCCCCCTCCCCAGCCTCACCACACGTTCTCCTCTCTCTCTCTCTCTCTCTCTCTCTCTCTCTCTCTCTCTCTCTCTCTCTCTCTCTCTCTCTCTCTCTCTCTCTAACTCTAACTCTAACTCTAAACCTGCCATTAAACCCGGGAGTAATATAACCTAACCTCCAATGAGGAGGAGGGAGGGAGAGAGGAAGGGGGGGGGGGGAGGAGAATCTGTTGCCATGAATGAGCGGCGCTGGCTATGGCAACGCTGGAGCGGCACACGCACCCCCCCCACGCACGCACGCACGCGAAATCCGGCGAAACCCGATTGTCACTTGTCCGGATTATGGAAACTATGACAACATTGCCGGATTACCGAGGGTGGAGGGAAGGGAAGGTGGGTGGAGGGAGGAGGGAGGGAGGGAGGGAGGGCCGCTACTACAAACCCGGGAGGAGTTGGGGAGAGAAGGAAGGAGGGGGGATGGGGGGGATACGGATGGGGGGGGAGGGAGGGGGTGGGGGTGTCGGGAGGGGTTTTGGGGTTGGGGGGGGAGAGGAAATGGGTGGAAGGGGGTGGGGGGGGGGTGTTTGGTTGGTTGGGGATGGGTGGGATAGACGAGGAGGAGGGATGGGGATAGAAGAGGAGGGAGGGATAGATAGGCGTGGCGTGTTGGGGAAGGACAGGATGGAGAGAGAGAGAGAGAGAGAGAGAGAGAGAGAGAGAGAGAGAGAGAGAGAGAGAGAGAGAGAGAGGAGTGTGAAGGCTGGAGAAATGACCGAAAGGAAAAGAAAGAAGTGAATGAATGAAAGAATCCATGGAGAGGTTGGTTGGGGTTGGGGGTGGTGGAGGTACGGGGAAGGGAGGGGGGGGTTAAGAGTGTGTGGGGTAGGGTTATAATGTTGTTAGGGAAGGACACACACACACACACACACACACACACACACACACACACACACACAGACACACATACACACACACACACACACACACACATACACACACACACACACACACACACACACACACACACACACACATACACACACACACACACACACACACACACACAAGCAAAACTGATAATATAAGACAAAAAAAAAATGATAAAAGACAAAAGAAAATAAAGAGGTTTGAATGAAAAGAAAGAATTGTAAATAATGATGAGGAATGAGATGAAAGAAATTGAGATTATGTGAAAGAAGTGATAGAATACGTGATGAATGAAGGCAAAGGATAGGTAGGTAGGTGATAATGTGATAGAAACAAGTGAAGGAAGAATATAACAAATGAAAGAAATAAGAGGAAAAGAAAAAAAAGAAGAGGCACGAACAAAGAGGTGCAGTGAAGCGAAAGAAGAGAGATACGAGAAGAAGGATAAAAGTTGAAAAAAGAAAGAAAAAATATATGTGATAGAATACGGAAACATAACACGGAAGAGAAGGAATGAGAGAGATAAAGATAATATGAATGAACTGGGTAAATGATAAATGAAAGAAGCGAAGAATTATGAAGAGGTGAATGAATGAAAGATATGCGAAAGAAAGAATATATGAAAAAAATAAAGATAGAAAGAAAGAAGAGATGAAAAATATATAAGAAAAATATATATATTAGAAAAGAAAGAAATAGAGAAATAGACTATATAGATTGAAATTGAAATATGTGGAATAACAAATTGAATCAAAGGAAAAAAAAAAGAATGAATAAAAAAGTAATTGGAAAATTGAAATACAGGAACGAAAGAAGTTAATGGAAGAAAAAGAAATGAAAGAAAATAAAAAGAGTTGACAGAACTGATATATATATATATATATATATATATATATATATATATATATATATATATATATAGAGAGAGAGAGAGAGAGAGAGAGAGAGAGAGAGAGCGAGAGAGAGGAGAGAGAGAGAGAGAACTATTTAGTAGAGTACATGATATAAAAAGAAGATAGGGTAGAGGAAGAAGAGAGATGTGTCATCAGCAAGACACAGAATAAAGATAATGGCTGAAGATAACGTCGCCTTAGATCAAGATAACGAATACATAGACCACGAGCTGGTATCTTGACCATTTGATGGACATACTTAAAGATAAGTGTTAAGTTCACGGTGTCTCTTATCTTGACCATTTGATGGACATACTTAAAGATAAGTGTTAAGTTCACGGTGTCTCTTATCTTGACCATTTGATGGACATACTTAAAAGATAAGTGTTAAGTTGACGGTGCCTCTTATCTTGACCATCAAAGTGTCTCTTATCTTGACCATTTGATGGACATACTTAAAAGATAAGTGTTAAGTTGACGGTGCCTCTTATCTTGACCATTTGATGGACATACTTAAAAGATAAGTGTTAAGTTGATGGTGCCTCTTATCTTGACCATTTGATGGACATACTTAAAAGATAAGTGTTAAGTTGACGGTGCCTCTTATCTTGACCATTTGATGGACATACTTAAAAGATAAGTGTTAAGTTGATGGTGCCTCTTATCTTAGAAGAGATGAACAAGAAATAGTAGGTCTGATATTTCAAACCCCTTAATTAAGGGGCCAGGGTAATGGTCGTACCGTCGTATTCAAGGGTCGTGCCGTCGTATTCAGTGGTCGTACCGTCGTGCTCAAGGGTCGTATCGTAGTGCTCAAGGGTCGTACCGTCGTGCTCAAGGGTCGTATCGTAGTGCTCAAGGGTCGTACCGTCGTGCTCAAGGGTCGACCCGTCGTGCTCAAGGATCGTACCGTCGTGCTCAAGGGTCGTACCGTCGTGCTCAAGGGTCGTACCTCCAGTATGAACCCTTCCCCACCAGTGTGAACCCCGCCGATGTGGTGGAGAACCCCCGACACCAACCCAACCCCAACGCTGGCGCAGAACCCCCCCCCCCCTGCGAGCCAACCCCCTCCCCAACATCCCCTCCGCCACCCCATCAACCTCAGCGCTGGCGAACCCTCCGCCGCTCCACCCCGCGTCGAGGGCGCCTCCCTACGTGAAAATCGAACCCCGGGTCTGTTAAACCAACAGCGAATAAACCCTCTTCCCTCCCTCACCCTTACCGGCGACAGATAAACCAGTGGCAGTGGATCCCCTTACCCACCCTCCCTCCCTCCCTTCCCCTTCTTTTCCCTCCCTCCTCCCTCCACCTCACCGCCGCATGGGACCCTTTTCCTGGACTCGCCGCTGGAGACCCACCCTGTGAGTACACTCCCCGATGAGTAAAAATGATAAGAAAGACCCCTCCCTCCCTCCCATGAGTAAACAGGGACTCACTCACTCACTCACTCACCCACATTCTTCCTCTGTGTTGGAATTCATCCAGGCGAAGCCCAGGATCGAGTCCCACTCGTGTATTAAACTCGTTTATACAACTGGGGTATGATACTGACGTGGCCAGTGGGTTGGTAACTGATGCAGTGAGTTAAAAGGCGATACGTTATCTCTGCAGTGTGTGTGTGTGTGTGTGTGTGTGTGTGTGTGTGTGTGTGTGTGTGTGTTGTGTGTGTGTTTCATTGCAAATAGAGGATAGATTCATCGTAAACTGGTAGACCGATGTGAATAGAGATATGTAACTGGTTGCTATACGCCACGACCGATATAGAAGTGTTTCCTATATCGCCATGACCGATATAGAAGTGTTTCCTATATCTCCCTATAGGACTGATGGTTACGGTGACCCTTATTCTTGTCATTCACGTGTCCAGTTTGCTAATTAATGACTGTAGGTGTGTTGATCATTAACAACAGCAACTGGTTGTTAAGGGATGAGAGGGTTGTTCCAGATGGCTGTGTGTAGAACTTGGTCAGCCACAGGACTGAATGTGAGGTTGAGGTGAATTGAATGCCTCCTGATACGTACTTGGAACCTTTCCAGAAACTGGAGAGTAAACTTAAAAGACTGAAGTGACTGACTCTATCATAGTCTTAGAGTAAGAAGTGACTGACTTTATTGTAGCCATAGGGTAAGTGACTGACTCTGTCGTACCTTTGGCGGAAGAGCTATAGAGTAAGTAGTGACTGACTCTAACATACATAGCCTTAGAGTAAGCGACTGACTATCAAAGCCTTAGAGTGACTGTATCATAGCCTTAGAGTAAGAGACTGACTCTATCATAACCTTGGAGTAATAAGTGACTGACTCAGATCATAGCCTTCGAGCGTATCCCTGAAGAGTGAGAGTACGAAGAGAACCAGAGACTACAAGTGTCCCGTACACACGATCCGTCATCTGGAAGCCAGTCGTCCACTGGCTTCATTCTAAGACCTTCCAGCCAGCGTCATCGACCCTTAACTTAGCGCTAGCCTTCCAGGACCCACGTCCTCCTCCACACCCTGCCGATCACGTTGGTCGTGTGTGTGTGTGTGTGAGACTCCGTTGCCTCTCCCTACCACGGCAGTATACCCACACTGGTGGCCGGCCGGGGAGAGTGAGTGAGTGTGTGTGTGTGTGTGTGTGGTAGTAGAGGGAGGGCTCGCGCTATGTACGGTCTCCCCTCTCCCTCTCTTATTGGCCACTGTGCAAGGCACCACCCCGGGCTGGTCCCTGGAGGGAGGCGGGCGGCTTACCTGTTCTTAGCGGCGGCTGCTCTGTCGCGCTGCCGACGGTTCTTGAACCAGTTGCCGACCTGGGTAGGGGTGAGGCCCGTGGCTGAGGCCAGCTCCCTCTTCTTGCTGGGGTTCGGGTACGGGTCCTGGAGGTAAGATTCCCTGAGGAGCGATCTGGTGCGTTCCTTGAAGCAGTGGGTCTTCTGCTCGCCGTCCCAGATGGTCCGCGGGAACGGGAACTTCTTGCGGACCCGGTACTTGTCGACGGGGCCCAACGGGCGGCCGCGGAGCCGCTCAGCCTCCTGGTAGTGCGCTTCCAGCCAGAGCGCCTGCAGCCGCGCGTGGGACGGCTTGGAGAACCGTTGGGACTCCATGATGGCGTACAGTTCGCGGAAGTTGCCCACGTGGAAGGCGACGAGGGCACGCGCGCGTAGCACCGCCTCGTGCTTGTTGAGGTCGTGCAGGTGAGGGTGAGCCACGGGCAGCGACCATAGGAAGCGCCCTAGCCGCTCCATGTCGCCGCTCTCCTCCAGCGTCTCGCAGACGGCGGCCACCTGGGCGGCGGTGAAGGAGAGGGAGGGCAGCGGGAGCATGGGCGTGGGCACGGCGGGGCTGCTGGAGCCGCCCAGGTTGCCGGCGCCCGTCGCGTTGCCGCTCAGGGCATTCAGCGCCGAGAAGGCCCCGAAGGAGCCGAAGGAACCAAGGCCACCGAGTCCACTCATGAGCGCCATGTTGGGCTGCAGCGCCCGCAGCAGATCCGCGACGGAGGACGCCAGCTTGGCGGGTTAGACGGCAGGCGAGGACTCCCGCGTGGCCACCGCTCGCTGCCGCTGGCAGACTGAGGGGCGGGGGGGATGCACACCCGGACCCGCCTCCTGGCGACACGCTGACCACTCAGCGCAGCGCCACACCCCTAACCCTGCCCCCACGGCGGTCCTCCCACGCCATTGGCCGGCTGCCCTCCGTCGCCATGACAACGCTGTCAATCATCGACCGGTCTGCCAATCAGTGGCGGGCAGCGGCGGCGGTCGGTGGCGGGTCGCGTTACGGCCCTGTTGATTCGGTAACGGAGCCCGGCCTCTGATAGGCAACTTAGCGCCGCCGCCCGGGCCTCAGTAATGGAATAATGGGGACGTAGCTATCGACCGGGCGCGACGCTCCCCTCGGACACACACCCGTCAGGTTACGGCAATACCTCCCCTGCCGACCCCTGGCACAGGGCCGGGGGTCACCGCCCAGATAGCCTGACACCACGCCCATACTCACACCCGCGCCACTATCACGCACACGCCTCTATCGCCTCCACACACAGACACACACACAGACACACGCCCACCATTACACACGCCCACTTTACCATTAACCTGTACTCACGCGGGCCCATCACGAGGACCACATGTGCCTATTATGCTTCCATCATGCTTTCACACACACACACACACACACACACACCGCCATTATAATGCTCACGGGCCAACAGCAATTGTCTTGATCACACTTAACATCCCCCCGCCATCATACTCACGCTTGGGCTTCGAGTCACACTTATACCCCATCATCATCATCATCACACTGACACACACACACACACACACACACACACACACAGTTATCTCACACTGTGTTACTTTCATACTGAGAGCCCCACGGGGGGGGGGGGGGGGGGTAACGAGCCAGGGTGATGGTGTAAGTATGATGACCCAGTCTGTATGATAATGACTCATTATGTGAGTATGATAATGATCCGAGGTCATTTATTTGTTCTTAATGACATTATTAGATATATTCGTTTGACAATATATATATATATATATATATATATATATATATATATATATATATATATATATATATATATATATATATATATATATGAGGAAATGTACTAAAATCTCACATATAAGTGATAATTCGTACTTAATTCTTGCCGCTTTCCTCTTTATCCAACCACTCTTTCCTCTTCTTTTTCTTTTTTTGTATCCTTTTCTTTTGATCACCATTTTTGCGTTTTCCTTTCGCCTCATTTCCCCCCCCTCTCTCTCTCTCTCTCTCTCTCTCTCTCTCTCTCTCTCTCTCTCTCTCTCTCTCTCTCTCTCTCTCTCTCTCCCACACACACACCTCGGGGTGCCACAGGGGACAGTGTTGGCTCCGCTGGCCTTCATTATCCCAAGCTAATGAAAACGGGAGGCAGGGGGACCGAAATTCACCCCCCCCCTCCCCCGAGTCTTTTTTTGGGGTGGCAAAGTGTGGTCGCACCTCGTGGAATTGTATGGGGAAGTTGGATCTGGGGTTCCAAAAATCGACCCTTGGCGCAGTGTGTGGATGACGCGTTGGTTCGACCCTTGGCGCAGAGTGTGGATGACGCGTTGGTTCGACCCTTGGCGCAGAGTGTGGATGACGCGTTGGTTCGACCCTTGGCGCAGTGTGTGGATGACGCGTTGGTTCGACCCTTGGCGCAGAGTGTGGATGACGCGTTGGTTCGACCCTTGGCGCAGTGTGTGGATGATGCGTTCGTTGGTCATCGCCCGGAAGGGCGTGATGGAACGTGAGCTAGGGCGCCGCGGGTCATGAAGGACAACGTAGATATGGAAATAAGACTTGAGAGAGTGTGTACTGATAAGATAACATTATCGGGGGGCCAAGGTATATAAGGTATTTTAAAGTATATGAGAACTTTGGCAACGGCGTTTTTGGAAAACTATGCAAGTGAGAAGTTTTCTCTCTAAGGCTCAGTCCTCTGTGCTTGGCGCTGCCTCGCTGACGCGGGAAATGGCAAATATGTGTGAAAATGTATAGGTAGATAGATAGATGATCAGATTGGCGGATAGATGGGCAAAATTTCGAGACCACAATGTCGCATGTCGCCAACCAACCCAACCTTCATGAAATAGAGGGAATATTCGAAAGCGCACAACACACGAACGACATGGGAGGTGAGGGAGGGCACGAACCAACACCACGAGAGTGAGAGAGAGAGAGAGAGAGAGAGAGAGAGAGAGAGAGAGAGAGAGAGAGAGAGAGATCCCTGGGACGAGATTTCGCCAAAATAAAAACGAGCGGGCTGGGCTGGTCGGGCTAGCGCGTAGCGCTCACCGTACTTTATGCTGCCTGACGAATACCGACTAATATATATATATATATATTTATTTCCTCTTAGCGTCGCATCGCAATCATTCTTAGGGTCTTCTGGGAGGTTGGTCTTCCTCGACGACCACATAGCAGGTCTTCATTTAAATGTTCCTGTCATTGTTCCGTTCCACGTTTCCCACTTCTCGATGGTAGGACTCTTGGGAGCGTCTGGTCGTCTCTATCTTTTGGTATATATTTCATCTATATGATTTTGGTATATTCCCAGGTGTTCTTGGCGACTCGATTACTCCATATCCTTTTGAACTGATGGGCGTTTAAAGGTTATGATGGTGTCCTCTTAGCCTTTCAGTTTGCCGCCATGTGCAGCGATATCTCTTTAAGTTGCCATGTGCGATCTCTCTCTTATTCTCTCTCTCTCTCTCTCTCTCTCTCTCTCTCTCTCTCTCTCTCTCTCTCTCTCTCTCTCTCTCTCCGCCTGGGGTGTGCGTACATTAATGATAAATGATAAATGGTAAACAGACGAGACGTCGTCTTGGTCAGTAATCCGGTGATATTATTATCATTATTATCAAAGTAAGATTTAATTACTGGCGTGGTCAGGTGGCGGCGGTAAGTTTGCCTTTTACACACACACACGTTTGGTACGTGTTCTTCGCTTGTGTTACTCCGGCTGAAGCTGAAACACATTTACCTTCGCTTAGAAATACGCACGTAACATGTCACAATATAACGAGGAAGAATTTAAATGTGCCAACTACATATATGAATATATATATATATATATATATATATATATATATATATATATATATATATATATATATATATATATATATATGTTTACCCATCTATATATATATATATATATATATATATATATATATATATATATATATATATATATATATATATTATTTTTTTCGGGTTAAAAAGCATATATAATGAGCTGTAGCAAAATTTTGATCTTATATTACCAGACAATTTTCCAAAGCCTGGATCAGATAATACGTGTCCATTCGATTTAATGAAAAAAAATATCAAATAATAAAAATAAAGAAAAAATCATTTGGTAAATGCAACATAAATACATTTTGATTTTGATTTTTGATTTTTGTTTTTTCTGTCTGTCTGTGGTCCATTGTTTTTTTTTTTTTTATTTCTCTTCAAATTCTCCAAAGTGGACCCGGTCTGTGTAGTGTGTGATGACACTGTACACAGAAGGAGTTCGATCGTTTGGGAGAGTTGCAAGAGATAATACAAAGACAAAGAATTGACCCAAGACGAAAAATTCATGCAAGGTAATAGATAGATGTAGATAGAGATAGATAAGGATAAGACAAGGAAAAGAAAGTGTTTGGATGATGAAGGAAAACTGCCGATAGCGGTTGATATATATAATATATATATATATATATATATAATATATATATATATATATATATATATATATATATATATATTGTTGTGAATGTAGTGTTTTGTCTGGCAATCTGTAGGATCCGTGTGAAGACTCCAGACTGAGTTAATGTTTTATGGAAGTTGAGGAAGATATAAAGCAAAGAGATTTCCAAAGATCGAAACGTAATCAAGTCAGTTGGATAGAGACTTGGAAGTGAGTCAGTTGTTGTTCGTGTGATAATGCGCTGGTGGCGTATCTTCTTGGAAACTGCAACTGGTTCGGATTTGCTACATATGTGATGTAACACAGTCAAATTGTATTCTAATCCAGAGGCCAGCATTTTATATATAAGTGCTACATGGTTTGAGGGTCAAGTCCAATTGGGAGGTAGTTTGAATGTGAAATACGTGGGGTGAACGGCCACTGTTTTAGATATGGCGAAGTGGATCGGTCAGCGGATGGAACCACGGACGCGCAAGTACGAAGGGTAGCACAAGGGAAGGTGAGGACCGAAAATTGGACCGAAAAGGCACTACAAGGGATAGGAAGAGGCCCTCCAAGACGAAAGGCCCTAAAGGGGTATTTGAA
>NC_092242.1:8765998-8780998 GCF_036320965.1 Panulirus ornatus | reverse complement strand
AGAATCAACGAGGAAAAAAAAGATTGACCAAAATTATATTTATGCTTTTAAAAAACTCTTCTTATTTTTCATAATAAGTTCCTGATTCCTAAATCTACTTAACTCTGATACATATTTTAATCAGATGAGTTTGATGTTAAGTATATGTTTACCAAGAGTCGTTAGGGATGTATATATATATATATATATATATATATATATATATATATATATATATATATATATATATATATACATATATATATACAAAAGTCTTTATCTTCATAAACTCGGGAGAATTAATTTCTTTTGGGGGGATATCCGTCATCCAGATTATTTCTGTCATCCAACTCTCACCCAGGAATCTTTCTGCCACATCCGTCCATCATCCATACAGGTATTTCTGATGCATCCATCTGTCCTGCATCCATCTGCCTCCCAGAGATGATCTCTCTCGTCTTCAGTTGTCATCCACAAGCACTTCTTCCATATCATCCACCCGTCACTCACATCCACCTGAGATGTATGAGTCTGTCAACCACATGCATCCATCTTTTTTTTTTTTTTACGATAGGTGTAAGTATGCATCCATCTGTTCACCACCTGTCCCGTTCATCCGTCATTTATAACCCTGCTGACGTATGCACAACCCTTTTTAGTAAGTCTATAACATATCTATAACATTTCTAAGACATATCTATAACCTTCTTTCATTTCTATCACACACAGTCATCCCACAATCACAACTTTCCCCTCACAATCGTTCGCTAAGTCCTCCACTCTCCCACTTTACTCACAACCCATTTCAACAGCTACTACAACCTCATCCACAACCCACACAACCCGAAACATTTTTTGCCCCACCCAGTGTCATCAGTCCCTCGTAACTCATCATCATCATCATCCACCAGCTCATCCATCAAGCCTCAGAAATCACCCTAACCTCATCCATCAGAGCCAACTCTACTCATCCGTCAGAGCCAACTCTACTCATCCGTCAGAGCCAACTCTACTCATCCATCAGAGCCAACTCTACTCATCCATCAGAACCAACTCTACTCATCCATCAGAGCCAACTCTACTCATCCATCAGAGCCAACTCTACTCATCCATCAGACCCACTCTACTCATCCATCAGAGCCAACTCTACTCATCCGTCAGAGCCAACTCTACTCATCCATCAGAGCCAACTCTACTCATCCATCAGAGCCACTCTACTCATCCATCAGAGCCAACTCTACTCATCCATCAGAGCCAACTCTACTCATCCATCAGAGCCAACTCTACTCATCCATCAGAGCCAACTCTACTCATCCATCTGAGCCACTCTACTCATCCATCAGAGCCAACTCTACTCATCCATCAGAGCCAACTCTACTCATCCATCAGAGCCAACTCTACTCATCCATCTGAGCCACTCTACTCATCCATCAGAGCCAACTCTACTCATCCATCAGAGCCAACTCTACTCATCCATCAGAGCCAACTCTACTCATCCATCAATACTCATCTATCGCCGATCCCCTGTACCGATGTACCAGCGGTTGTGGGGGAGGGATTGAGAACTGACAGCCGGTTACTCCCACGTCAACTCCTCCCTGAACTCCAATACTGGAGGAGGAGGAGGAGGAGGAGTGGTGAGGGTGAGAAGGGGAGGGAGGGAGGGTGAGAGGAGGGAAGAGTGAGGAGGAGAGAAACTGGAAACCGAGCCCCCTACCCTCCTCCTCTCACCCACTTGTTCGAGTGTCTAACCTGGAGTGGTGTGGGTCAGAGGAGTGGATGAAGAGTGAGTAATAGAAGGATCGGGTGTGAGGGACGAGGAGGAGGAGGAGGAGGGGGGATGATGGCTGGTTGGGTTGTCCCATATGGTCTGACGCAGAAGGAGGAGGAGGAGGAGGAGCGGAGAGGAGGAGGAGGAGGAGGGGTTGTGGTGGGGTGTTGTCGGAGGGAGTTGACATAGCCCTTGAGCTGAGGATGTTTCCTGCGGTGGTGTTTGGCTTGTCATTGTAAATGCAGACGTGGACAAGGGCGACCATCACTTCTGGTAGGCTAATTGGTTAGCGGGATGGGGTAGAGAGTAGGGTGGCAGGGTGCGTGAGTGGGTTGGGTTGGGTGGGAGGGCTGGATGATATTCGGGTGCGTAGGGCGGGGGTATGGAGGAGCGAGGCCTGTGGTGAGGGGAGGTGGAAGGTGGAGTAAGGAAGGTGATGGTGGTGGGTCGGGGAAAGTGTTGGAGAAGGGGAAAGAGAAGGAGAGGGAGGAGAAACAGTAGGGTTGGGGGAGTGTTGGAGGTGAGGAAGAAGAAGAAGAAGGATGAAATGTTGGAGAGGAAAGGGATATATCATGCAGAATGTGTGTGGACTGTACTGTTCCTTCCTCCGTGTGGAAAGGAAAAGGGAAAGGTTTTAGGATAAGAAAGACGACAAAAAAGGAAAGGAATCGGTGTTACTGGAAGGAAGGAAGGGGTGTTACTGGAATGGAAGGAAGAGGTGGCACTGGAATGGTGGTGTAGTGGTCAAATTGTTGGGGTGGGAAGACACAAGTAGCACCAACACTGATAGAGAGGGAGATGGTGGCGACGGAGGAGTGTTGGTGGTGGAGATGGTTGTAAAGGTGGTGGTGATGATGATGATGATGGTGATAGCGATGATGATGATGAGGAGGAGGAGAAGAAGAATGATGAAAATGATGATGTTGATGATGACCATTGATGACAGCGTCAGTTCAAAGATGCTTTACTTCTCTGCATGATAAAAAAAAAAAAAAAACATGACACGGGGAATACGTTAATAACACGAAGGGAGAGCAAGATTAATCAATTTTCGATCAATCGTATTAATCAGGTGTTTCAAAAGACACTGTAATTAATCTCTGCTGTTGTGGTTGATAAGGATGTGTATCTCTGAACACGGAGTGCGTTCACAGACACTATTGCTTCGTACTGCCCGTCTGGTGGTTAGGTTAGGTCGGGTGCGTTGGTGTGTGTGTGTGTGTGTGTGTGTGTGTGTGTGTGTGTTTCCAGCCAAGTTCCTGGAAATGCCATGGCTATTTCCAGACGAACCGCCCGCTATCCACTTCACAGGTGCACCACAGACCTGTGGAGACTCTCGCGACCAAAGGCTGAGAGAGAGAGAGAGAGAGAGAGAGAGAGAGAGAGAGAGAGAGAGAGAGAGAGAGTGGGAGGGGGGTGATAATATTACCCTCAGGTATCTTGCTGGCTTTGACCTCGCCTGACGGGTGTGACCTCGCCCGAACCCCCTGCGCTGGTAACAGACCGCGGTCTCTCAGTGACAAAGCGATCATCCATCGAGATGACTTCGTCTTCAAGACTGGCTCGGGGCAGCCGAGGTAGATGGTGTGAGGGCAGCCGAGGTAGATGGTGAGGGCAGCCGAGGTAGATGGTGAGGGCAGCCGAGGTAGATGGTGAGGGCAGATGAGGTAGATGGTGAGGGGTGGCCGAGGTAGATGGTGAGGGGTGGCCGAGGTAGATGGTGAGGGGTGGCGTTGTCACGTGCACATATACGCGTTGTGTGTTGTGGTCCGGGGAGGGAGTCGTGGGGGCTTCACACCCCTTCCCTCTCCCACACTGGGGATGTCCTTCCTCCCTCCCACACCACACGGAGGGTAGAGGGACAGATCACAGCAGGCCTCACTCACGAGTCTGGCATAGAACGATATAAATGCCCCGCTTCTTGACCTCATCTTTAGAGGGGCGGGGGCGCGTTGGGGTGGTTGGGTTTTGAGGGAAGAGGCGCGGAGGGAGGGCGGAGGACATTTTTGAGGGAGGAGGGATGGTGAGGGAGAGAGAAAGAGGGGGATGGACATTTTTAGACATTAGACACTCGTCCGGAACAAAAGAGCAGTAGACTCGTCTGTATCCTGAGTAAACCTCTCCATTTACCACTCTCCTCCTCCCTGCTCCTCCTCCCTGCTCCCTCCAGTCCTCGCCACACACACCACACAAACATCGCCCCGCCGCCTCCGCCCCCACACACACCCCACAGTAGGCCTAGTGGGTCAACACAGGGCCTATTTGTAGTGTCCTGACTATTGATGGCTCGGAGCTGGTTACAAGATGCCAAATTGTGTTGTTGGGTGTTCTTAACACACCGGTCGGGAGGGTGTACGAGAAAGGAGGGAGTGTAGGGAAATGAGGGAGGGAAAGGGTGTGGATATAGAGGGGGGTACTAAGGAAGGAAGTGGGTGGAAAGGGTGTGGATACAGAGGGGGGTACTAAGGAAGGAAGTGGGTGGAAGGGGTGTGGATACAGAGGGGGTACTAAGGGAAGGAAGTGGGTGGAAGGGGTGTGGATACAAAGGGGGTACTAAGGGAGGAAGTGGGTGGAAGGGGTGTGGAAGGGGTGTGGATACAAAGGGGGTACTAAGGGAGGAAGTGGGTGGAAGGGGTGTGGATACAGAGGGGGGGGGGGGGTGTCTAAGGCAGCGATAGACAGAAAAGGAAGATAAAGGTGGACGTGATGACGCCGGAGATGTAGATGGGGAGGGTGTTGACGGTGGTGAAGAGTGATGGGGAAAAGAAGAAGGAAGGGGGGGGGGTGATCGAGAAGCTGATGGGATAGAGATGAGCAGTCGATGAGGGTGGATGGGTGGGTGTTTTGAAGTAGGTATTGAGGGTAAGTGTGGGAGAGCTAGATGGTGTGTATGAGAGAGAGAGAGAGAGAGAGAGAGAGAGAGAGAGAGAGAGAGAGAGAGAGAGAGAGAGAGAAGAGGACATGGGATTGAGGATGCGACATGGGGAGGAAGGGAGAGGGGAGTAGGGAGAGGTTAAAGTGAGATGAGATGAGAGGACAGGCAAGAGGAGGAGGAGGAGGAGGCAGACATGATGGAGGGGAGGAAAGAGAAAGGTGATGGAGGGGACGGAGGAATGATGATGGAGGGAACGCAAGGAATAAGATGAGAGGGACGCAAGGAGAGGGAGGGAAGAAAAGCAAAACATGATACAGGTCATGGGTGGGAGTGAGAGGGGTGGAGTGAGGAAGAGTTGATGATTGATAACCTCCCTGGGGTTGATGACAGGTGACTCCTCCTGGGGTTAATGGACCCGGGGGTTGACGATTGATAACCTCCCAGGGTTAATGGACCCGGGGGTTGACGATAACCTCCTGGGGTTGTAAAGACGATAGGGATACGAGTCGAGGTTGAGATGATCAGCCTGGGTTGAATGATGCATGGCTCATGTGAAAACGAGATCAACCACACAGGGATAAGGAAGGTGTGGGTCGAGTGGAGGGAGGAGATAACAATTGATGACTTGAACTCTAGGGTGGATGAGGTGGACTTGAGAGGGGTTGGGCTGGATGGATGGATGGATGGATGGACAGATGGGTGGACAGATGGATGGATGGATGAGGGTTGGAGACAAGAGGGACGTCCCCACCACTCACCCCTCATGCGTCTGTCGTGAGTAAACCTGACACTCACAACAGAATGTAATCATTTTTTTTTTCTTATCGTCCCAGAGACGAAGCAGCAGCACCATCATCATCATCGCCACCCTGCCGGTAATTATATTATCTGAGGGCCGGGTGGGTCGTCGGGATCCCAAGACTATATGTTGGGGGGGGAGGGAGAGTGTCGGGGCAGCAGACAGGCAGACGGACGTAGTTTTCATTGTGGGGTGGGCAGGGTTGTGGGAGGAGGGCTGGATGGCTCTGGGGGATGAGTGTCCAAGGCTTGCTGTAGGGGAGGGGGGTACAGGGATGGTTGGATGAGGGGGTGATCAGGATTGGCTGGTTGGCTGGCTGTGGGAGTGGAGTGGCTGGGCATAAAACTTCGCCGTGGACTACCATCAGGACTCCTGTTATCTCTCCCTTCCCATGCACTACCTTCCAGCTGATAACCTGGTCATAGACCATCAGGTCTTGTGTTATCTGTCCTTCCCATGTACTACCTTCCAGCAGATAACCTGGTCATAGACCATCAGATCTTCTCTTATCTGTCCTTCCCATGCACTACCTTCCAGCAGATAACCTGGTCATAGACCATCAGGTCTTCTCTTATCTGTCCTTCCCATGCACTACCTTCCAGCAGATAAACTGGTCATAGACCATCAGGTCTTCTGTTATCTGTCCTTCCCATGTACTGTCCTCCAGCTGATAACCTCATCAGAGACCATGAGGTCTCCAGTTAACAGTCCTTTCCCCTCCTACACTCCCTCGTACCACGTAGGGACGTCCTCCCACAGTCACAACGTAACAGTGTAAGGCGGCACACCTCCAGCTGCGTGTGGAAAGTCTTTCTTAACTCCGACTTTTAACGGTATAGTGACGTGTTTCATTAAAGGTTTCCCTTCGGACGCCGCAGAGCCTCAGTGCTTTGAGATGGTCTCATAACAAAGTCCTTACAGCGAAGTGACCATCAAAGGACGCGAGCCTCGTCCAGTGACGTGTTCTGACCATATAGCAAGTCAAGGCTTGTGTCTCGAAGGACCTGGCTCTTGAGACACAACTGGGAAGATGTGTGTTGTGTCGTCCCACGTAGCCGGCCTCTGTGTGTGTGTGTGTGTGTGTGTGTGTGTGTGTGTGTGTCTCCTGGACCTCCTCAAGTCATGACCTTACTGGAAGGGCGAGGTCATTCGCTCCCATGGGGCTTCCCCCCCCCCCCCTTTTTTTTTTTTTTGGTCTGGGCTGACCCGCTGAGGGAGGGAGGAAGTAAGAAAGAGTGACGAAGAATCTGGAAATAGAGAGAGAGAGAGAGAGAGAGAGAGAGAGAGAGAGAGAGAGAGAGAGAGAGAGAGAGAGAGAGAGAGAGAGAGAGAGAGAAGCCATTAAGAAAATGACAGACACAGAGCTCGAAGGTTGGAATGAGCGAGTCGTCGTCCGCTGCTGCTCCTGCTGCTGCTGTTGTTGTTGTGGGGAGTGAAAAGAGGGAAATCATCCCCTAATTATCATGCATATATACCCACTCTCCCATCCTCCATGGGGAGGAGGAGGAGGAGGAGGGGAGGGAGGTGGTCCGCGTGTACCAGAAACCGTAGTGTGTCAAGTCCCCTGAAGAGCTTAACAAATATACCTCCCTCCCCAATGACTTCGGTACTTAATTTCTCTATCAATATTTACCAGACACTGCTCTCTGAATTGTGGGCCGGGCCAGTCAACCCCCTAACCTCCCTCTCTCTCTCTCTCTCTCTCTCCCCCTAACTCACTCCCCCGCCGCACCCCAGCCAGCCAAACCTCTTCAGCCGAAAGCCCAGTACAAACGAATTTCAATAATGAATTTTGTTTGGTTCCCAAGTGTCAATGTTTGCAAACCTAGAAAACTTCAATGTCCCTCCCCCTCTTTCCCCCACCCTCCCGTCTCCCCTCCCCCCTCCTCCCCACCTTTCCCTCCCCCTCCTCCCCTCCCTCTGCAGAAGTCTAGCAATGGAGGAAATTAACCGCCGGTGGTGCCATCTTTTGGTGGGGGGCGGCGTGGCAGCACAGCACGACGTGATGTGTTGGATGTGTTATTTCTTAAAGGAAGGGACGGGAGTGGGAGTTTCACCTCTTGGTTTTTGAAGTTATAGAATTCACTTTGCGCTTGACGAAGAGTTTTTCATCTTCGATAAAGATAACGAAGTTACGAAGGTAAAAGGAACACTGTAATTAGCAGGAGGTAGAGAAGAGGAGAGGAGGAGGAGGAGGAGGAGGAGGAGGAGGGGGTAGAAGAAAAAAGATGGCCTCTTCCATGGGGGCTACTAGACATTATGGCGGGAGTTGTGTACAAGTTTAAAGTGACCGCGAGTCTCTCCCTTAGTTTTTGCGATTGTTTAAAGATCGAGTGGGACCAACCCTCTCCAGGTCGGGGGACGACATTGCGGGGTCGCTGGGGCTTCTGGTTGTCATCTCTCTCCCCCCCATGATCACGGGGGGAGGGGGGGTGTGGTGGAGGAGGAGGAGGACCACCCTCCCTTCCCTCACCCTCTTCCTCTTCTACCCCCATGTCTCCGCCCACCCACCCACGCACCATCACCACCCATCACCACGAAGTCTGACGCCCCCACGACCATACGGGTCGTCCACCATTCCTTTGGTGGCGATGGACGACAGGTCCACCCCCCTCTCCCTCACACCCCCTTCCTCAGGTGTGCTGTATTACTTTTCTAATTGGTTGGGTAGTGGGGTGAGGGGAGGAAGGTACGAGGGGGATGAAGGAAGGGGTTGGACAGGTTGTGGGGAGAGGTACTATGGCAGAACAAAAGGTAGCTAGCTACACAGTGTACAGATGTATGCTGTTAAGGTTAACTTAAGTGTGTGGCGAGGGGTTTACTAGATAAGTATTTTTTTGATGTCTTATTGACATATATACCGGCAGACTAAGTGTGTGTGTGTGTGTGTGTGTGTGTAGTGATGATGTGTAGTGATGATGTTTGTTTTGTTGTTGTTGTGTGTGTGTGTGTGTGTATGTGTGTGTGTGTGTGTGTGTGTGTGTGTGTGTGTGTGTGTGTGTGTGTGTGTAGTGATGAAGTCTGTAGGTTTAGGATGGATATTTGCTCAGCTCGGATATATTCATTGTGTGTGTATCGATGGCTGGTTGGCTGGAGCCTGTCTGTCTCCTGGACCTTATCGTCACCGTGGGAACGACCAGTGCTCCATGCCCTCAGCTGCTGCCCTCCTCCAGGTCTGGCGTATATCGGCAGCGTATGTCTCTGGCGTATATCGGCAGCGTATGTCTCCGTTGTCTCCTCGTATCTACCTTATCTCCCCTGAAACATGAGCAAGTTGGGTTTTGAAGTCGTTGTTGATATTTCTTGGTATTTTCGACTGAGAAGTATTTGTCATCGGTGAAGACTCGTGGAGAATTATTTTGTACCCACTGTAGCTTCAGCATGTCTGATTTCATGGCGAGGTCAGAGGTTACTGAGGAATAGGTCAGGTCAGGACAGGACAGGTATTATACCACGTATAATTCCTGTCTCTCTGGAGGGGGCTATAATCTGTACAGTCTCGTTGGGGGCTGCTACATCTTCTGTGGTTCTTTTGTCAAATATGTTTTATTATGATAATTCGTGATGTCAGTCTGTGGCTCAGGATATAGCATGTCTTCTGGGCTCATCCTCCGCTTAACCTCTATGGCCGTCGGTCGGGTTGACTTTCCTTAGCATCAGAATGATAAACTTGTTTACGTTTGTCTTTAGTTTTCTGGGTGTTGGGTGAAGCGGTGTCTGACTGTACAAGGCGGATGTGTTCGTCGAGTCTACACTATGAGTAGGGTATCCATGTTCCTCGTGTTCCCCACTGGAGGCGCTGGGATGTCTGCTCTGTGGGTCATGAAGGAACACTGGTGACGGGACCCTCTCTTGAGGAACCGCGGGTTATAGAGAACATCATGGTGGTGTTTCGGAGTTGATGGTGGTTCTGGAGGTATGTTGGTTCATGGTAGTTGCCCAAGGTTAATGTCTGACATCATTGACCGTAATAGCTCAACACTGTCAGCCAATCGTCCACTCTTGTGTTGCAGGCTTTGCATACATCTCATTGCACAGCTGTGCATTTTATGACTTGTGTTCTGAGAACAGTCGGGTTATTTACAGTTTGGATCGGTACTGCAAGAGGTAAATGCACCTCCCCATCTGGAAGCTATACTGTGTCTACGTATATAAACAGTTGTGTGTTTCTTTTTAGTGACCTCTTTATCCAAGGCTAACCATCCATCTGTGAGTGAGAGACGAGCTTGTATTTCTTTGGGTCATTATCTTGCATTCCTGATATTATCAATCATCATTAACCCCTGGCCTCATTAAATCTCACCACACCATCAGACTTCAACACCTCCTCCTCCTCCTCCTCCTTCTCCTCCACAAACCTTTCAACTCATTCCTAATTAACACTCTTTCCTCCTCTAACCTTTGCCTCCACATCGCTGCTAATATATATCTGCCATTGTACCTACGCCCCCTTCCTCTCCACGTATCTAAACCTACTTTAGGGGAAAAAAACATTTTCCTATGGATGCCACGTATCACCACTACCCGCTCCTCAGTAGTGTGTGTGTGCGCGTCTTCCCTCACTCACCAGTGTACAGGTTGCTTTTTGGACACCGACCCTTTCACCGGAAATCTATCTCAGGTGTTTACATCCTGTCTGTCGACGTTCAGGTCCTCCTCAGCGCCACCCCGCCTGGCCTCAGCCATAGCCTCTGAGGGAGGGAGGGAGGGACCGCTACCTGCCAGCGTGTGTGTGTGTGTGTGTGGGTGTCCCTCTACCGCTGCGCCCTGGCTTGTTGAGGAGCATGTCTGGCTGTGCGAGACTGATTATGACTCCCTGCCTGCGTTGCGTTCGTCCTGATTATCAACTTGAAGAGGCAGAGGTGTGTGTGAGAGAGAGAGAGAGAGAGAGAGAGAGAGAGAGAGAGAGAGAGAGAGAGAGAGAGAGAGAGAGAGATCGCCTACCGAGAGGTACCGACGATGAGATTTTTCTCTTCAAGGACCAGGCCATCGTACCCAAGGGTCGTACCGTCGTGCTCAAGGGTCGTACCGTCGTGCTCAAGGGTCGTACCATCGTGCTTAAGGGTCGTACCATCGTACCCAAAGGTCATATTGTCATGCTCAAGGGTCGTACCGTCTTTTATGAAGGTTTAAACATAAACCCATAAACCATCGGTCTAACTTCCTGTATCTCATAGCCTCTTAAGATCTGTTTAAACTGTGTTCCATTCCGTTTTCTGATTGTTCCTTCCAAAAACTTATGATCGCGATTATTTTGCGACATCAACATCATTGGCAAAAATAATTAATAATATTCGCCTAATTTATACTTATCACAATCAGCAGTTTTCTCATATTGGCCTACGTAACCCACAGGAACACAGAGTATGGCATTAGTATGTCACCAAAATGAGGTGGGACCCCAATACACAGCCTTGAGGAACACCAGCTAAAACGTTCTGGTCTTTCTCTTCTCCCGGCAAACGTTTTGACGAATCTTTTTTTAGAGAAGGACACTGTATGCCATAGCCAGCGGAGCCTTCCATATTGAATCTATAAGTCTAAATTCGAGACTTCTATTTAGATCTAGAAATAAGTCTTTCTGGTATTCAAATTAAGTAAATTCGAGAGTGCTATTTAGATCTAGAAATAAGTCTTCTTTCTGGTATTCAAATTAAGTAAATTCGAGAGTGCTATTTAGATCTAGAAATAAGTCTTCTTTCTGGTATTCAAATCATATGTAAAATAGATCCAGTATAGTTCAGTATCATCGGTTCAATAAGCCTTCTCCTTTGTACGAGATGCCAGTTCTTGATTATATATATATATATCATTTTATGAAGTCAGTCGACAAGTTTTTCCGTTCCACATAAAGTTCTATGATCGTATACAAACCCACTAAGGTAGAGCTTCCGAACTTGGTTTCTCCATATTCTCATCCATGATGGAGAAGATTATGAACAATGTCCTTTGGCATGGAAATACCGAAGATTGTAAGGAAAAGGTTGGTTTTGGGTTGCCAAGATCACCCTATAAGCAAAAAGGTTTAAAGTCCGGTGTGATTCAGCCGCTGGATGTTTCTCACTCACTTACACTTAGAATCATAGATTATCACTTACAATCCTCAGTGTGGTGCCGTGGGTCATTTAATACACTTAACAACCTCTCTTTTATGCATATACTTTTCCCTCCACATTGAAATCTGATATTCATCATCATGCTGACCATTATGATGTCTCTGTCCTGTTGACGCGTATCTACTCTTCATCAAAATCCATCGACAGGTCGAGGCGTTTGTAGCGAGAGGAACCCATCATGTGTGTCCTGACCTCTGGGCCAGACTTCCAAGAGGGAGGTTCCGTATGCACGACGCGTCGCTTTCTCTGTCAAGTCCAGGCTCGTTATCGTTGATCCATTTCTTACGTCTATAGATTGTATGTATCTCTCTATCTCCATCTATACAACTCCGGGTCCTGACGTCATGATTTTACCATTTCTTTTTTTTTCCTCTATGGATTGTATCTGTCTATCCATTTATCTATCTGTGTCTAATCTCTCTCTCTCTCTCTCTCTCTCTCTCTCTCTCTCTCTCTCTCTCTCTCTCTCTCTCTCTCTCTCTCTCTCTCCCACTTCACAATCATCTGTCTCCGGCAATAGCGCAAATCCCTCTTCATTTCCATTATTTCTGTCCACTTCCCGTCAGCCACACTCACTCACTCACTCCTCTCATACCACTGGAGGAGAGAGGGAGGGTGGTCGGTCGGTGTCGGGATTGTGGCAGAAGACAAGACAGTAGTACCATCCCAACACTCCCTCCCAAATCCCTCCCTCCCTCGAAATGGTGGGAAACCCGCTTAAGAATCTCACAGGAAGAGATAGTCTATATAATAATAATACTCGATCATTGACAGGAAGACATGCCTCTGTGTGTGTGTGTGTGTGAGAGAGAGAGAGAGAGAGAGAGAGAGAGAGAGAGAGAGAGAGAGAGAGAGAGAGATCCACAGCCTCTCCAATCATAATATCGAGAGAGATATTCTATTTGTTCGCCTCCTCTCGCCTCACAGCTACAAAGACTTGCCGCCGCATGGGATTTGAGGAGTTCCCCCTCGATAAATCCCCTGCAAACAAATGAGTGTGAAAATCCCTTCATTTGTAGGAGGATTAAGGGGAGCCCAAGTGCGAAAACCCCCTTTTAAGAGGTGTTACGACCAAAGCGGTTAATCTCCGGGGTGTTTATGTCTGGGGAATATTTACTACACTCCCGCTGATGTTATCGATCGACGACACACACCACCCCACACACACACACACACACACACACACTACCCCACACCATACCATACCATACCACCTCCCTCCCTCCCTCTCACTCCAAAGATCCCACACGCATGTCGTCGTCTTCACCGCTGACCACCACCACCACCATCTTCCTCCTCCTCCTCCTCCTCCTCCTCTCCTCCTCCTCCTCCTCCTCCTCCTCTCCTCCTCCTCCTCTTCCTCCTCCTCCTCCTCCTCCTCCTCCTCCTCGAGGCAGAGGAATGGAATGGTGAGGACACAACGACCAGCGAGGGTAATAAAGAGGTTAAGAAACGCGATGAGAGATGCGTGAAAGGTGAGGGGGGGGAAGAAACAGATGAATAATAGTCAGAGGAGAACAGAGAACGATAAACGTACAGTAGAAATATATTTATATATGTATATATATAATCCTATGAGTCCAGGGGGGAAATGGAACATCCATAAGTTCCCAAGTGCACTTTCGTGTCGTGATCACATCATCATCATCATCAGGGGAGATACGAGCAAAATGGCAGTCAAGTTGATGTACAACGAAGAGGCGTAGCTCGGACGCCATTTGGTAAACAAGTGACTACCCGAATGGTGGTTCGGGTGCGTTCGAGTCTGGCAAAACATGCGTATTACAAACCTATTTTTCCTCATGTATATACACACACACACATATATATATATATATATATATATATATATATATATATATATATATATATATATATATATATATATATATGTAGACGTCGTGATAAGAGAATATTTTCGGAGGAAATCTGGTCAGGCCTGAGACAAAGGTTGGAGACTCACGTGAATAATAAACTGCCAAATTGGGCTAACAGCTCCTCCCTCTGGGCTGTCAACAGGTCGCGTCTTAATGACGTCAAATCCTTAAACTCCGGGAAATGACGTGTCCGTGCCTCGTCAACCATGTTACCGTCCAGGCTCGGCCACGTACGGCTCTCCCCACACCCACCCACCACCCACTTAGGCTGACGAAGGACGCAACGACCGCCCCTCCGTGATGGTCGGCTCCCACGGCCGTTCGAGATAGGAGTGTCGACCCTGAAGGCCGCTGGTCGGTGGCAGCAACTCCCTCCCTTCCTCCTTCCCTCCCTCCTTCCCTCCCTCTCCGAGGCTTTCATATATTCCAGGCAATTTTCCTCTTCGTCAAAATTCAAAATATGGCGCGGGGGCATTTCGTCGTGGGGGCTCGCGACGCGCGACATCCGCTCTCCCCCCGGTACCTGTTTTTCTCGACCACAAATTTTAATAGTAATTCAATAATCGCGAGGGAGGGAGGGGGAGGGGGGGGGGGGAGTGGTGACTTCTCTCCCCTCATGAATTTTCAAAGAGTTTCAGACGACCAGTACGTCCCCAGAGCGACGAGGACGACCCACCCCGACCTCCCCGACCCACCGAGACCCCGACCTCCACCACCTCCTCCCCCAACCCAACCCCCGCGTGGTGTTGTGGGGAGGATAAGTTGGGGAGAATGGGTGTTTGAGGGGAGGGGGTAGGAGGAAGGGGAGCTTTGTGTTGGGGGAGGGGGTGTTTAAGGGAGGGGAAGGGGGAGTTTGGGGAGAGGGGTTGGTTGGGGGTTGGGTAAACGCGTAGGCTTAAGAGCGAGAAGGGAGAGTTAGTTGTCTTGGGTGAGAGAGGGAGAGAGAGAGAGAGAGGAAGGGAGAGAGAGTGGGTGGTTGGGGAAGGTCAGGGGGGGGCCATCTTTCCCGTTCAGAACGCGTCGCGTTTCCGTCCTCCTCGTCGCCACCTTCAGGGTAGGTTGGGGGGGGGGGGGGGGGGGTAGGTGACCGCCTGGTAGCGAGACAGATTTCCATTCTGCGCGAGATAGTCTGCTCTCTCTCTCTCTCTCTCTCTCTCTCTCTCTCTCTCTCTCTCTCTCTCTCTCTCTCTCTCTCTCTCTCTCTCTCACTCGGGACCGGCCACGACGCTTCGCCGTCTGAGGCGTCTGTGGTCTTTGGCGACGTGGACGACCCTGACCACCTCGGTGCTGACTCCTATGGGGGGGCTGGGGGGGCATGTTGGGGGTTACTGGGCGGGTGTCAGGAAGGGAGGGAGGGAGTCCCCCTCCCTCCTCCCTCCCCTCCTTCCCCCCTGTTCAACGCACTCGGCCGCGGCCAAGGGTCGTGCTCAAGGCTTTTTCGTTACGTCGAGCTCACAGGGTCGTATTGGGTCGTGTGCTCACAGGGTCGTATTGGGTCGTGTGCTCACAGGGTCGTGTTGGGTCGTGTGCCCACAGGGTCGTGTTGGGTCGTGTGCCCACAGGGTCGTGTTGGGTCGTGTGCT
>NC_092242.1:8703498-8763498 GCF_036320965.1 Panulirus ornatus | reverse complement strand
CCAGGGTGGGGGCCGGAGGAGCGGTGGTGGTGGTGGTGGTGGTGGAGAAGGAAGTGGTAGAGGAGGAGGAGGAGGTGGTGGTGGTGGTGATGGTGGAGGAGGACGAGCAGGAAGTAATGGAGGAGGTGGTGGTAGTGGAGCAGGAGGAAGTGGTGGAGGAGGTGGTGATGGGGGTGAAAAAGGAACTGGTAATGGAGGAGGTGTTGGTGGTGGTGGGTGGTGGTGGAGAAGAAAGTGGAGGAGGAGGAGGAGGTGGTGGTTGTGTTGGTGGTCGTCGAGGAGAAGGAAGTGATGGAGGTGCCAGTGGAGGAGGAAGAGGAGTAGGTGAGGGTGGAAGAGGAGAGGGAGGAAAGGAGGAGGAGGAGGAGGAGCAGAAGGGCAATAAAGAAGACACAGAGCAAAGGACAGAAAAGTAGTCATAAGGAAGGAAAGACAAAAGACAAAGAAAGAAAGAAGAAGAAAAGATGATGAAGAAAACAGTAAACAGAAGAAAACGAAATGTAGACGAAGAGAAGAAATGGAAGGGAAGGAAGAGGGAGAACGACACAGAAAATTAATAATGAAATTACGTAAAGTTAAAAGACAGCAGAAGAAAAAAAAAAAGAGATAAAGATCAATGAAGCAATACCAAAAGATTGAAAAAAATATATATATAATGAGGATGCAAAATAGAAATTGAGAATTATGGAAGAGAACAGAGAACAACAGAGAATATGATGTTGGGTGACACGACAGAGCATAGTGAAGGGCATTATGGACTTATGCATGACAGGGGAGGAGACATGTCAACAATTGGAGGTTGTACCAGTCAGCTGGTTGCCTCGTGAGTGGCATTGTTAGCGAATAAGATTGTTAATAAGTGGTACAGCTAGCGAGTGGGTGAGATAGTGAGCGGTTTAGCTAGCGGAAGGGTTAGATAAACGAGTGGGTTGGCTAGCGAGCGGGTTATATAGAGATAGCGAGTGGCTTAATTAGCGAGCGAGTCAGTCAGAGAGAGCGAGAGTGGTTTAGCTAGCGAGTGGGTTAGATAGCGAGCGGTTTAGCTAGCGAGTAGTGTAGCTAGCGAGTGGCTCAGCTAGCGAATGGGGATCGAGGGATAAAAGTTATGCAAAAACTGTGAGATAAAGAATAGATTTTTCCCAATCTTACCGACCTGTTTACTTTCTCTCGCGCCGTCACTCGGGCTGCTTTGGGGTAGGTTAGAGTCGTGGGGGGGGGGGGGGGGGGTGTCTGGGAGTTGGAACTCCACTCTCCCCCCCCCCAAGTTGGGGGGGTTGGGGGTTAGGTAAGACGGATTGGTCTGACGCTCTGAACCCGACACTTTCCCTGCACTTCACGATGGCGACATTTTTACGTTCGCCCGTAACTTTTGCCGGACATAGTGAAACTGGAAATTATTCTTTTCGCTCACGGGGGACTGATATTTATAAGAATCTGGGTATTGGCAGTGACTATATTCTTCTATAGGAAAAGTCGATAGATCCGTGATAATGTGGAAATATAGGAGAATTATGATGTACGGCAAAATAGTATTTGACCGACCGGTGCCGACTCGTCGGCAAGTTAACCATGTGGTGATGTCATTGAAATGTTAGGGTTTTTATGATCCTGTCGTCTGCAGTTCATTCCTTTAATACATAACCCGTTTTATCTTTCGTTCTACATCTCTCTTGTTATCATTCCCATTTTCTTATTCATCCTTATCATTCTCATTTTCTTAAACTCTTTATCAATCTCATTTTGTAGATCACTTTCTTTTCACTTGGCTCATTTATCTTCGATTATCTCTGCTCCTCTTTCTATGGTACCTATTCACTATACATTTTCTACCTTTATTATATCTCATCTCTTCGTTCATACTCATTTATTCTCATATTTCTTTCATATTTATTCGTTGTTTGTAATTACCCCAGGAACCAGTTTCTACGAAAGAATCCCGGTGTTTGGCCCTGGACCCTTTTTTAATTTAGAGGCTGCGCTACTTCCAGTAGGAGGGAAATGTAGACTCCTTTTGGAGTGAGAAGTTCTTAAGACGAGACGCTGCTGCTTCCCACAGTTTTGTGTGTAGCGATCGGCCACTCGAGGATGAACAATTTTGATCCCAGGTCTTCACGTAACCGAAAGCAATTGCTAGTTTCTTTCATTGTTTTTTTATTTTTTTCTTTTTATTTGACCCGAAATGACCTTGACCGGGTCATCTTATCCGCCTGTGTCAGGCCGGGCGTCGGTCACGCAACGCGCTGGTCCTTAAATCATGTCCCACAAACCCCATCATCCCCCATCATCCCTCATCATGTAACACTTTTCTCCACATCTATCTCCACCATTGTAACACCCCCACCACCTCCTCCTCCTCCTCCTCCACTGTGAAATATCCCCCCCCCCCCCGTCACCATCTCTCCAACATGTAACACCGCCATTACCTCCAACGCGTCACACCCTCTCCACCATTACCTCCTCTACACACCCACCCTCCAACCCCTCCTCCCCCCAACCAATTACAGTACCATCTTCCACTGTAATAACGCCTGTGTGCACCCCATCCCCTCCAACACCCCTCCCTCCTCTCAGTGTAACAAGGGCGGGAGGCATACATCATTGTAGGCAGAGGAGGATCAGGAGGAGGAGGAGGAGGTTAGGTTAGGTTAAGACTCGAGGACCAGCCTCGGCCATCCCTGGTCCTCAGGCCCCTCTGGAGGACCAGCCTCAGCCATCCTAGGTCCTCGGGCCCCTCTGGAGGACCAGCCTCGGCCATCCTTGGTCCTCAGGGCCCCTCTGGAGGACCAGCCTCGGCCATCCCTGGTCCTCGGGCCCCTCTGGAGGACCACCAGCGCGCTGACCATTGAGACCTGACGAGGCGTGAGGCCACCTTAATATGGCAACAATGATCTCTGGCTGTCATGTTGTCTGTGATGTGCTACACGTATCAACCCAGTCAGAGGAGGTGCTGCTGCTGCTGCTGCTCCTCCTCCTCCTCCTTACCCGAGCCTTCCTTCCTCCGTCTAGCGAGACGCCAGCAGCCAGGCCAGGCCAGGCCAGGCCCTTCAGCTGCTGCTGCTGCTGCTGCTGCTGCTGCTCCTCCTCCTCCTCCTCCTCCTCCTCCTCCTCCTTACCCGAGCCTTCCTCCTCCGTCTAGCGAGACGCTATCAGGCTGGCCAGGCCAGGCCAGGCCCTCTTCCTCCCTGTACAAAGCATTGTCAGGGTCCTTAATGGGTGGAAGAGTTAGGGGTTGGGGGTGGAAGAAGGTGTTGGACGAGGCATATATATATGTACTTCAGGATATTGGGGAAGGCGTTGGGCGAGGTATACTTCAAGATTGGCGAATCACCTCAGGCGTCTTGTTATTCATAGGACTGCACTGAAGACGTGAGGGGACGCGATGTCCTCTGGAGGAATGTATGTTGGTAAAGTTTTGCTAGTTTATGTTAGACGATTTATTAGAACAGTCCTATCGCCCATCAACTGTGGCTAATCATATTATAGTACTTTGTTTTATTTGATCTTAATCTATTTTATTTGTGTGTTTCATTCTTTTTATTAATTTCTAAGAGATGAAAATGTTACTGTCTGTCGTCTGTATCTGTCAGTTCCTTCGCTGTTTCGTTTGGAATGTCATTGACTCTTGGACCTCCTTGTTCGTATATTCTCTTTTCTCAAGTATTTCCAACAATGTATTTTAAGTAATTAGAAAAGAATTATTTGATTCAGAAATACATATTCTCTAAATATTTATAATGGTGGCTCGTCTTTCACGGCTTCTTCTTGTAATATTCATTTTTTCTTTTCATATTTTTTCCGTGTCGAAGGAAATAGAATAGAATTAAATGTAACCACAATACCTTTAATATTACTTATCAATTATGATAAAGATTACTATGAAAAATGCAATTCGTGTAGAAAATAATAATATATACGTATACATCTTCAAACAAATATTTTTTTTTCTTTGTAGTACCTTGGATAGATGTTAAGATATTTGTGCAGAGAAAAGATACAGCGTGTACGAGACACCACACACCACACCACACCACCACCCTCCCTCCCTCCCTTCCTCCCTCCCCCATCTTTTATAGTGTTGGGGCGGGAGAAGGCTGGCAGGGGGAACTTATCAATTCTTATCAGGCGTCAGCCAATCTAACGCGTATATTGGAAAATAATGTTCTGGATGATGATGGTGGTGGAGTCGTCCTCGATATTGCTGCTTCCTCTTTTTTTTTTATTTATTTCCCTCCCTCCCTCCCTCCCTCCTTCCTCCTCGAAAGTACCTACTGACGTCAGCTAACGTTGTTAAGGGGTATGATGTCACACTATAATACTGAGGTGTTTTGAACACTCGGTAAAGACGTCGTTTGAACAGCAGTATACCCTAACACCACCCCACTCCCCTCCCTCTGTACACTACCATGCATTTCCCCTGCGCCATGAACATGACCATATCGTCAGGAGTACTAAAGTTCCTGCCCCCCTCAGACACACCTTGGGAGGTAGTGAGGGTTGGAGTGGAGTGGGGGGGTGAGTTAGTGGCTGGCAAGCTGGACATTGTATGACAGCTGCGCCCGCCTCCCTCGGGGGCCATAGAAGGACAAGAAATTGACTGAGTGCTGCCGCATTAGCTTGTCTATTGGTGTCCAGACGGGCGTGGAAATTGAAGACACTAGACACAGAGGAAGGGCGTGAAAAGGTGCGTTGGGAGAGGGAGGGAGGGAGGAGGAGGAGGTAGAGAGGACAGTGGATGCGTTGTCAACGCCTTGATGGATAATTCCCCTCCTGCCTCAATAGAGGCAGTCGTGTATGGACGATACAACAGGATATTGTCGTCCTTGTTGTGAGGACTTCTTACCCGGGGAGGGTCATCACGCTAGGGTAATACAACCTGCTGGGGAGAGAGGGGCCGCCGCCAGAGGCCACGACCTCTGCTACAGGAGTAGAAGAGATAAGAGAGAAAGAGGAAGGGAGGGGGGGAAGACCGAACAACCACGCCTCCTGGTGGTACCTCCTTCAGGAAGGACCTCGCCTCTCGATATGCTTGGTACATGAGGACCTCAGCTCAGAGTACCTGTGTCCCAGGAGGACCTTGGCTCATGGTACCTGCTACAGGAGGACCTCAGGTCATAGTATCTGCTACAGGAGGACCTCAGGTCATAGTATCTGCTGCAGGAAGACTTTGACTCATAGTACCTACCCCAGGAAGACCTTGGCTCGTAGTACCTGCTGTAGGAGGACCTCCTCGACATTCAGATCTGACGAGGCTCTGTCTGCCTTTCTCTCTCCGGTGATAATATGTGCTCGGGATACTCTTGTGTAATACGGTTGTCCAACACACTCTTGAGGTCTTAGAGTAAATGAATTAGTTCCTGGGGAGAGACAGAGGGAAAGGAAGAAGAAGAAGGAGAGAGAGAGAGAGAGAGAGAGAGAGAGAGAGAGAGAGAGAGAGAGAGAGAGAGAGAGAGAGAGACTTAGAGAGAGAGGGTGAACGAGACAGCTTACCTCCATACGAGTACCTGTGCCATATACGTCTCGTAGGAGACAGACAGACAGACAGAGAGAGAGAGACGGACCAGAACGGCAATACGATCAGAAAAGTTTAGATTTGAGAGCGAGAGAAAATTGGCGTCTGGGACGGACTGCCAATGGTGTAGCTCCCTCCTGAGAATGTGTCGTTGGGGAATATAATGATGATGTAAACACCAGCCACCACTTGGTTAGGGACAGATGGATTCTCTTCACACAGGACGGGTTCCCGATGCTCGCTCTGCACTCCATCCAGAAAACGAGCAATTTTGGCCTGAATTAAATGTGTGTGTCTGTGTGCCTGTCTGTGTGTGTGGGTGTGTGTGTGTGTGTGTGTGTGTGTATGTGTGTGTGTGTGTATGTGTGCCTGTCTGTGTGTGTGGGTGTGTGTATGTGTGTGTGTGTGTGTGTGTGTGTGTGTGTGTGTGTGTGTGTGTGTATGTGTGTGTGTGTGTATGTTGTGTGTGTGTGTGTGTGTGTGTATGTGTGTGTGTGTGTATGTATGTGTGTGTGTGTGTGTGTGTGTGTGTGTGTGTGTGTGTGTATGTGTGTGTGTGTGTGTGTATGTGTGTGTGTGTGTGTGTGTGTATGTGTGTGTGTGTGTGTGTGTGTGTATGTATGTGTGTGTGTGTGTGTGTGTGTGTGTGTGTGTATGTGTGTGTGTGTGTGTGTGTGTGTGTGTGTGTGTGTGTATGTGTGTGTGTGTGTGTGTGTATGTGTGTGTGTGTGTGTGTGTATGTGTGTGTGTGTGTGTGTGTGTGTGTATGTGTGTGTGTGTGTGTGTGTGTGTGTGTGTGTGTGTGTGTGTGTGTGTGTGTGTGTGTGTGTGTGTGTGTGTGTGTGTGTGTGTGTGTGTGTGTGTGTGTATGTGTGTGTGTGTGTGTGTATGTGTGTGTGTGTGTGTGTATGTGTGTGTGTGTGTGTGTGTGTGTGTGTGTGGGTGTGTGTGTGTGTGTGTGTGTATGTGTGTGTGTGTGTGTGTGTGTATGTGTGTGTGTGTGTGTGTGTGTGTGTGTATGTGTGTGTGTGTGTGTGTGTATGTGTGTGTGTGTGTGTGTGTGTGTGTGTGTGTGTGTGTGTGTGTATGTGTGTGTGTGTGTGTGTGTGTGTGTGTGTGTATGTGTGTGTGTGTGTGTGTGTGTGTGTGTGTGTGTGTATGTGTGTGTCTGGCCCTCTCAATGATGGGGACATTATCACGTTGTTAGTGGGACTGTCATAGTGTTGGGGATGACTGCCATGTTGTTGGAGATTTTGACGTATGGTTGGAGGTTTTGGGGTGGTGTCCGTCGTGTTTGTTGGTGATGACTGCCATATTGTTGGAGATTCTGTCGTATGGTTGGAGTTTTGGGTGGTGTCTGTCATGTTGTTTGTTGGTGGTGTGTCATAGTGTTGGTGTTTCTGTGATAATATTGTTTGTGGTGTCTGTCCTGTTCTTGATGGTGACTGACATATTGTAGGTGGCGAGAGACATATTGTAGGTGGTGAGAGACATATTGTTGGTGGTGAGAGACATATTGTAGGAGGCGAGAGACATATTGTAGGTGGTGAGAGACATATTGTAGGTGGTGAGAGACATATTGTTGGTGTTGAGAGACATATTGTAGGTGGTGAGAGACATATTGTAGGTGGTGAGAGACATATTGTTGGTGGTGAGAGACATATTGTAGGTGGTGAGAGACATATTGTTGGTGGTGAGAGACATATTGTAGGTGGTGAGAGACATATTGTAGGTGGTGAGAGACATATTGTAGGTGGTGAGAGACATATTGTTGGTGGCGAGAGACATATTGTTGGTGGTGAGAGACCTATTGTTGGTGGATATGTCATGGTGTTCTTGGCGACCCCGCCATACCGTTGTCGGTAACTCCCATAGTGTTGGAGGTCTCGTTCATACTGTTGGAGATCGCGTCACACACAGTGTTGGAGGTCGCGTCACACACACAGTGTTGGAGGTCTCGTCACATACAGTGTTGGAGGTCGCGTCAACACAAGTGTTGGAGGTCTGGTCACACACAGTGTTGGAGGTCGCGTCACACACTGTTGGAGGTCGCGTCACACATTTTGGAGGGGATGTGTGGCAGTGTGTTGGCGAGAGAACTTCTTGCAGTGGTGGTGGGGCATTTGGTGTTACGGTTCCCTTCCCCCCCCCCCCCCCCAGCACACTGACTCAACAAGTTCATGGAGAACACGTGGGCTGTGTCTCCCGAGAGAGAGAGAAAAGAAAAGAGAAGAGAGAGAGAGAGAAGAGAGAGGAGAAGAGAGAGAAACGAGAAGAAGAGAGGATGATAGAGAAAATAGTTAATATAATAAATTATATATAATATAAATATGATAATATATATTTTATATATAAAATTATATATATAAAATTTTTATATAATATATATATATATTATATAAATATATATATATAATTATCTAGAATACTAAAAAAGGAGGAGCGGGGGCTGAAATCCTCCCTCTCGTTTTTTTTTTTTTTTTTTTTTTCCAAAAGAAGAACAAGAAGGGGGCCAGGGAGGGTTTTTCCCAAAGGCTCATCCTCTGTTCTTAACGGACCTCGCTAACGCGGGAATGTCGAATAGTTGAAAGAAAAAGGGAAACCCCCCCCCCCACCCCCCCCCCCCCCCTCCCCCCCCCCATACCCCCCCCCCCCCCCCCCCCCCCCCCACACCCCCCCCCCCCCCCCCCCCCCCCCATACACATGTACATACACACGTCCACACACGCAAATATACATACCTACACAGCTTTCCATGGTTTACCCCAGACGCTTCACATGCCTTGATTCAATCCACTGACAGCACGTCAACCCCTGTATACCACATGGCTCCAATTCACTCTATTCCTTGCCCTCCTTTCACCCTCCTGCATGTTCAGGCCCCGATCACACAAAATCTTTTTCACTCCATCTTTCCACCTCCAATTTGGTCTCCCTCTTCTCCTCGTTCCCTCCACCTCCGACACATATATCCTCTTGGTCAATCTTTCCTCACTCATTCTCTCCATGTGCCCAAACCATTTCAAAACACCCTCTTCTGCTCTCTCAACCACGCTCTTTTTATTTCCACACATCTCTCTTACCCTTACGTTACTTACTCGATCAAACCACCTCACACCACACATTGTCCTCAAACATCTCATTTCCAGCACATCCATCCTCCTGCGCACATCTCTATCCATAGCCCACGCCTCGCAACCATACAACATTGTTGGAACCACTATTCCTTCAAACATACCCATTTTTGCTTTCCGAGATAATGTTCTCGACTTCCACACATTTTTCAAGGCTCCCAAAATTTTCGCCCCCTCCCCCACCCTATGATCCACTTCCGCTTCCATGGTTCCATCCGCTGCCAGATCCACTCCCAGATATCTAAAACACTTCACTTCCTCCAGTTTTTCTCCATTCAAACTCACCTCCCAATTGACTTGACCCTCACCCCTACTGTACCTAATAACCTTGCTCTTATTCCCATTTACTCTTAACTTTCTTCTTCCACACACTTTACCAAACTCAGTCACCAGCTTCTGCAGTTTCTCACATGAATCAGCCACCAGTGCTGTATCATCAGCGAACAACAACTGACTCACTTCCCAAGCTCTCTCATCCCCAACAGACTTCATACTTGCCCCTCTTTCCAGGACTCTTGCATTTACCTCCCTAACAACCCCATCCATAAACAAATTAAACAACCATGGAGACATCACACACCCCTGCCGCAAACCTACATTTACTGAGAACCAATCACTTTCCTCTCTTCCTACACGTACACATGCCTTACATCCTCGATAAAAACTTTTCACTGCTTCTAACAACTTGCCTCCCACACCATAAATTCTTAATACCTTCCACAGAGCATCTCTATCAACTCTATCATATGCCTTCTCCAGATCCATAAATGCTACATACAAATCCATTTGCTTTTCTAAGTATTTCTCACATACATTCTTCAAAGCAAACACCTGATCCACACATCCTCTACCACTTCTGAAACCGCACTGCTCTTCCCCAATCTGATGCTCTGTACATGCCTTCACCCTCTCAATCAATACCCTCCCATATAATTTACCAGGAATACTCAACAAACTTATACCTCTGTAATTTGAGCACTCACTCTTATCCCCTTTGCCTTTGTACAATGGCACTATGCACGCATTCCGCCAATCCTCAGGCACCTCACCATGAGTCATACATACATTAAATAACCTTACCAACCAGTCAACAATACAGTCACCCCCTTTTTTAATAAATTCCACTGCAATACCATCCAAACCTGCTGCCTTGCCGGCTTTCATCTTCCGCAAAGCTTTTACTACCTCTTCTCTGTTTACCAAATCATTTTCCCTAACCCTCTCACTTTGCACACCACCTCGACCAAAACACCCTATATCTGCCACTCTGTCATCAGACACATTCAACAAACCTTCAAAATACTCATTCCATCTCCTTCTCACATCACCGCTACTTGTTATCACCTCCCCATTTACGCCCTTCACTGAAGTTCCCATTTGCTCCCTTGTCTTACGCACCCTATTTACCTCCTTCCAGAACATCTTTTTATTCTCCCTAAAATTTACTGATAGTCTCTCACCCCAACTCTCATTTGCCCTTTTTTTCACCTCTTGCACCTTTCTCTTGACCTCCTGTCTCTTTCTTTTATACTTCTCCCACTCAATTGCATTTTTTCCCTGCAAAAATCGTCCAAATGCCTCTCTCTTCTCTTTCACTAATACTCTTACTTCTTCATCCCACCACTCACTACCCTTTCTAAACAGCCCACCTCCCACTCTTCTCATGCCACAAGCATCTTTTGCGCAATCCATCACTGATTCCCTAAATACATCCCATTCCTCCCCCACTCCCCTTACTTCCATTGTTCTCACCTTTTTCCATTCTGTACACAGTCTCTCCTGGTACTTCCCCACACAGGTCTCCTTCCCAAGCTCACTTACTCTCACCACCTTCTTCACCCCAACATTCACTCCTCTTTTCTGAAAACCCATACTAATCTTCACCTTAGCCTCCACAAGATAATGATCAGACATCCCTCCAGTTGCACCTCTCAGCACATATATATATATATATATATATATATATATATATATATATATATATATATATATGTTCATCTGAAGATACATAAGGTAAAGATATTAAATCTTTTTTTTATTTATTTATTATCAGATAAACACATTTAAGATTATATATTCATTAAGAAACACACACACACACACACACACACACACACACATTTATGGTTGGCTCATATGATCTAGTCCCTATTTGAGTAACCTAATCATCCAATCCCCTGGTTGTTTTTATGCTAATCACCACTAGTTGAAGATTGGCTATTCCCTATCTGCTTAGAACAGGCTAATCACCAATCAGTCATCCCCACCACATACGTAAGATTGGGAAATACTTAGCACCTTTCGCTAAACCCAATCATTGGGTCATTGGTGAATCCCCAACAGATTGGAAATGAACACAAGTCTCCATCAGTCTAAAATTGATTAATCTTCAACAGCTTATAGTTCGCTAATCCCCACCAGATTATGAGTAAAATCCTTGATCTGATGATAATGATTAATCGTGTGGTTATGATTGGCTAATCACCAGTTTACGCGTACTAATCTCCTCAATGATTATTCTTGGTGATTCTAAGTTGTCTTATTTCAACATTGGAATATATTGAAAGTATCTTTATCTACAGTATCTTTATCTACTGTGTCTTTATCTACTGTATCTCACCGCATAACCACAAGTTAATTAGCGAGTCATTCTGACAATCATCCATACTAATTAGGCAAATGAAAATGGACTGGTAATTAACAATCGGAATATTGGATGAGTTTTTAGAACAATTAGCCGATCCAGTTCTTTATGATTGGCGAATCGTGACCCGCGATTAGTAATGGTTAGCTAATGAGCCTTATCTCACTGGCGATTATGTGATATTATTCTCAAGATGTGAAGATGATCTCTCAAAGTTATTTCTCTCTCAAGATGGAGCAGACGAGGAAACGGAAAACGGAAAGCGTCAAGCGCTTTCGTGTAATTATCAGGTCAGGACTGAGTCCAGATGCACCAAACCAGAATATAGTACCACCAGGCGCCACTGGGCGGAGCCAGAGGGGAGTGAATTAGGAAACAGGTGAAGGGATTAAGGCACAGGTCACCCCTCCGTGACCTGACCTGACCTCTCCCAGGTTACAAACGCAGGTTAACCTGTGGTCTGAGACACTCAGGTTAATCTGTGATATTGAAAAGAAAAACCTTACCAGTTTGACCAAAGTAAACTTGATCACACCCTTTATATGGTATATTGTACACACATGCCTTCTTCGAAGTTGGAGAATTTCTGATATGTACTCTCTCTCTCTCTCTCTCTCTCTCTCTCTCTCTCTCTCTCTCTCTCTCTCTCTCTCTCTGTGTGTGTGTGTGTGTGTGTGTGTGTGTGTTTACCCCAGTACTATAAGGAATTGTACCTCTTCCCGCTTACCTCATTTCGATCTACCCCACCTGGCGGACAACCCCATACCTCTTACCTCACTATACCCCCTCCACAGACGCTACCTCCCCCCCCCCCCCTCCCCTCCATCCTACCCCTCCAAGTCGCCACCTCCCGCCGCCTCCAAAACCGTTTTACAATGACTCAACAATACTCCCTCTCTCCAATCCCTCCTCCTCCTCCTCCTCCTCCTCCCAGGGGAGTAGTGAGCAAAAGCCAGTCGCTCTGAATAGCAATTTGGACCTTGTGATCTCCATGGCTGGGTATTTTACAAGCTTCCCATTTTCTGTTGCTCGGAAGGACAGAAGGCAGACAAAAAAGAGAAGACATTGAAAACTCGGTTAAATAGTTTTATTAACGACTTGACCCATTAACCACTAGAGAATATAATGCGCAAATCATCTCCTTCCTCCGTGGTTATATATAATGTGTAGTATGTAGATCATATTACATTGTCTACATGTGACACATAATCCTACATTATTATACTACTGTAGACGATGATCATTAAGCCAGGAAGTTAAAAAACCTAGTTAGTACAAGAATAATGCGGTTAGGGAAAGACTCATCAGGTAACCTGTAACTTCTAAGAAGGCATGTGTGTACAATATCCCCTGTAAAGTGTGTGATCACGTTTACATTGGTCAAACTGGTAAGGTTTTTTTTTTTTCTTAATGCCTAGGTTCATCAGCCTAAAACCAGCGTCAGGTTTGGTCAAGAATCTAATGTGATATTTGTCCACTTCCAAGACTTTGGTCATTTAACAGACCTGAGCAGTGTGGTACTAATCACATATTGTGAAGTCAGTAACGGAGAGAAATATTGTTGAATCGTCTCTTCTCAAACTCAGTAGAGTTATTATTGTGAATCATAATGATGGTTTATAGATTTTTTTAAATACATATTCACCATTTCCCGCGTATCAAAATGTTGGTTTATAATTTTTTTTAGATACATATTCGCCATTTCCCGCATTAGCGAGGTAGCTTTAAGAACAAAGGACTGAGCCTTAGAGGGAGTATATCTTCACTTGGTCGCCTTCTCTGTTCCTTCTTTAGTAAATAATCCCAGAACCTATATTAACCTGAGAGGGGTCAGGTCAAGGAGGGGTGACCTGTGCCTTAACCCTTCACCTGTTTCTTAAGTCACCCTCCCTGGCTCCGCCCAATGGCGCCTGGTGTATTATAGTCTGGTTCTGTAATTACACGAAAGCGCTTGACACTTCTCGTTTTCCGTTTCCTTCTAGCTTTATATATATATATATATATATATATATATATATATATATATATATATATATATATATATATATATATATATATATATATATAGCTACGTCCACCGGGCGACACCACAGGTGTGGTGATGTGTGTACGTATGTGTAAAGGTGAGGTAAACATTTTCTTCTTTCATCTGGTATCAAACAGCAACTGTGTCTTCAAAGAGATGTTACCATTTCTTAATAAATGATTTATTCCCATTTTGCGACAGTGATGAATAATACCGACTTCATCTGCATATGAGTACAGCCGATATACTAAAACTATTAGTACGTATGACCTATCCCTGGGGATAGGGGAGAAAGAATACTTCCTACGTATTCCCTGCGTGTCGTAGAAGGCGACTAAAAGGGGAGGGAGCGGGGGCTGGAAATCCTCCCCTCTCGTTTTTTTTTTTTAATTTTCCAAAAGAAGGAACAGAGACCGGGGCCAGGTGAGGATATTTCCTCAAAGGCCCAGTCCTCTGTTCTTAACGCTACCTCGCTAAGGCGGGAAATGGCGAATAGTTTGAAAGAAAAAAGAAAAGACGTATGACCGCCCCCTTCCCTTCCCCCCCCAAAAAAATAAACCCCCCCCTTTAACGCGTTCATCCTATAGCATCAGGCATCCCGTTTTCTTTACTAGTATTCCTGGAGACCCGCCCCCATTAACCGAAGTCAAGCCGGCGCGCACTTCCTCGACGCTCACCGAAAATGGCGGGCCGGTTTTGACAAGCGCGCGTACGGATCACTCCATCTCTGTCCACCTCCCGCGCCTTGACGACCCGGAACGCAGGCTAATCCCATGTTTCGTATTCACACCTCATTTGCATCTGCTGGACACAGATAACATACCTTTAGCCCTCTCAGAGTGGCGTTCACAAAGGAGGGTGTTTCTCTCCCCCCTCACTGAATATGGAAGGTTACGTTGCGTTCACCATAGCACACTTAACTTAGGTGCGGGTGAGGTGATGGGGGATTTAAATGGCATGAGAAATGATGAGGAGAGAGAGAGAGAGAGAGAGAGAGAGAGAGAGAGAGAGAGAGAGAGAGAGAGAGAGAGAGAATTTATGTATATATATATATATATTTCTGTATGTATGTATATTGATGTGCGTGGATCTCCTGTGATATCTGTTAGCGCGCCGCCTGTCGCTCGCTCACCCGTCATTATTTACATCTCATTGTCGATAATTTGCGCGGGTCGGAGGGAGGGAGGGAAAAGGTGAGGGGGGGTAGGGTGGTAAGGATGAGGAGGAGGGGGGGGATATAGTCGAGTGCCCTCCACTCCTCCTCACGAACCTGGGGGCCCGAGTGAGCGCGCCCAACAAGGGCCTCCTCTCCTCCTTTCCTCCCCCCCCGCGCGCCAAAATGAGTGCGCGCCAGACGATTGTTTCCCGCCAAAATGAACAAAGGAACGTGCGCGATGGTTCTTCCCGGGGCCACTTGCTGTCACCGGCAGTGTTGCCAATGACGGAAAGGCCTGGCCCTCGCCCCCGCGCCCGCGCCGCCCCCCTCTTTTGGTTTTATTCATTAACACAACCATTTTATCCTAGCTTTCCCCCTCCACGCGCAGATCTGCCGTGATATTACAGTCTCGGTTTTTTTTTTTTACGGGTCGTAATGTGAGGTAGGTGATGGAGGGACTGATGGCCGGGGTTGGAAACACTGACAAGTAACGAACGGGATCACCAAAAACCACCTCCTCCCGCCCTCGACCAGGGCTCCCCCGCGAGGCAAAGACTATTGACAACCCTCGCCGTCAATCGCCGCTGCTTTTTGACACCCGCGAGGCCGATAACGATACCGGCGAGGCCCTTGTGGCCTCCTGAAGGACCCTCACCGCCGGCTCCTCCGTCAGGGTTCAGGCACGTCGCTCACAACTGATTTTAACCGCGCGCCCCTTAGAGCGGCCCAACCCCCACCGACGCCATAAAGCCCACGCTGCCGTGGCGGGGCAGTAGGATGATCACCCTTAAATGCACCCTGTGGTTTATCCTCTTCTGAGCCCCGGGAACTGATTTGGCCAACGGTTTCGGGAAGACGGTGCCCGGCGGCCGGGTGACGGATGGTCGAGTCTCCCATTCTCAGGCGAGGGAGGAGGGAGCCTTAAGGACTCCGGGTGGTTATGGCGGTGGCGTGGGGCAGCGGCTCCCACGACCGTGCTGGTCAGGTCGGCTGCGGACGCCCAAAATGAATGCAAATGTTTTTCTCTTTAAACGTCGTCCAATTGTGTGTTTGTTTCTCGGTTGCAAAGGAGGAGGAGGAGGAGGGAGACGCTCGCTGGACGCCATTTCTCCTCCTCCTCCTCCTCCTCCTCCTCCTCTCTCTCTCTCTCTCTCTCTCTCTCTCTCTCTCTCTCTCTCTCTCTCTCTCTCTCTCTCTCTCTATCTCTATCTATCTATCTATCTATCTGTCTATTTTGACCTAATCGTCTTCAATTGATGGCTTTACGTTCATCCACGTCTCATGTAATGATATAGCAGATCCATGCACGGGCCAGGTATTTTTGTAGCTCTCCTCGTCCCTTAGCTTACCAGGGCTGTACGTGTGTGCTTTCAGCTCTGCCCATAGCTTTGAGTTAGCTTTACCTAATTTTTAGCTGTGATGGATTGCAGCGATTATATTGATCTTGTCAAATGATGAAGCAGTCTTGTTGATCACTTTGTGTGATCACTGATTATAGTCATATGATGAGAGGGGGTTTTCAAACAGCTATAAGCTATAAACTGAAAAAGTTTAGCTTTCCTAATCATTATGTGCCGCTTGTCTTTGAGACTCGTTGATATTAGCTCTAGGTTGTGGTGGTAGCTTTAGCTTCTGTGCCAACAGTGTACCTGTGGTGTCTGTGTTTCTGTGCCAACAGTTTATCTGTCTACCTTCTGTGCCAACAGTGTACCTGTGATGTCCGTGTTTCTGGGCCAACATTTTACCTATCTTCCTTCTGTGCCATCATTGTACCAGTGGTGTTTATGCTTCTGTGCCAACAGTTTATCTGTCTACCTTCTCTGCCAACAGTGAATCTGTGGTGTCTCATGTTTCTGTGCCAACAGTTTATCTTTCTACCTTCTGTGCCAACAGTGTACCTGTGATGTCCGTGTTTCTGGGCCAACAGTTTATCTTTCTACCTTCTGTGCCAACAGTGTACCTGTGATGTCCGTGTTTCTGGGCCAACAGTTTATCTTTCTACCTTCTGTGCCAATAGTGTACCTGTGATGTCCGTGTTTCTGGGCCAACAGTTTATCTGTCTGCCTTCTGTGCCAATAGTCTGTCTTTTCTATGTCTCACTTCCATGCCAAGTCTATCTTTCTTCCTACCTTCTGTTTGTGCCAACAGTCTGTCTCTGTCTGTCTACCTTCTGTGCCAACGGTCTGTCTGTCTATCAGTCTACCTTCTGTGCCAACAACTTATCTATCTTTCTACCTTCTGTGCCAACAAATGTGAATCTATCCATCTAACTTTTGTGCCAATAGTCTGTCTATGTCTGTAGCTTCCGTCCCAACTATATCTATCTTATCTTATCTTATCTTTTCTTATCTTATCTTAGCACAGGAGAGACAGTGTTGCGAGTGCTCTCCGTTGCCTCACTAAATCCGGTAGCGCGTGTGCTATAAGTTGGTCAGTTTATGATATGTGTTATCAGCTCTTTGACCACGGCCACAGTTCGACCCGGGGATATGATGGCGTGACCTTTGACCCTATCCGTATGGGTCAGGTCAAAGGCTATGTCATAATCATACCCCAGGGTCGTCCTCTCGTGCTCAGATGAAACGACTCTCATTTTCTATGGGCATTACTCTTTCATACACATCACGTTTTCTTCATATTAACTCATGATTTATATCACGGCCTTGGCAACACTGATCCGGAATGTCAACAAACGGTGACGTCACACTTCCTGCCATCGCCAAGGACTATGACGTCAGACTCTTCAGGGACTATGACGTCAGACTCTTCAGGGACTATGACGTCAGACTCCGAAGGGACTATCATGTGTTTATTTCGTCGTCTGCTGCTGCTTTGAGGCGCCTCTCTCTCTCTCTCTCTCTCTCTCTCTCTCTCTCTCTCTCTCTCTCTCTCTCTCTCTCTCTCTCTCTCTCTCTCTCTGCCTCAGCCGATGGAGAAGACGAAATGTGCAAGCAATTTACTGCATATGTCTTCGCAACGACACACACACACACACACACACACGACGCTGTATCAGGTCACCACACCCTACACACCCTGGGACAGATTTCTTCAATCCCCATCCTCACAACCTCCACAGAAATGCTTAAAACCAGTCATCCACAACCTACACACAACTCTACAACCCTCTGTATGATCGTGAAACCTGTCTGTCATCCACAACCTACACACAACTCTACAACCCTTTGAATGATTATCAAACCTCGACACGAATTTTCACAACCTTTCTGACTGCTGTAATCCTAACCTTCCTTCAACAACCACATCATAAGATCATCACACGGTTGTACATGTCATAACCCTTACCCACAACATGAGGTGTCAGGTATACCTAACGAGTGTCTGTTTGGTGTTAGAATGATCTTGAACAGTTGAACAACCTGTCCACGTAGTTACAACCATCGTTGGTTATAACGTAACTGTAACAACCTAACTAAATTGGCCTTTGCAGTCCATAGGCCTAAAAGCCAAATCACCACCCACCTAACTGCCCATCCGTTGTAACAACCTGCTCACCTCGACCTCCAATGAACACAACACTCAGCTCTACAACCTAAGCAACACTACCAGCAACACACGAAACTCCGAAACTCCTTCATATTTCTACAACACTTACTACAATCCTTGTCCAACGTACACACCAAGATTCCATTTCTCACTCCTAAGACCCGCTATAACAACTCTACATTCATTAATAACAAAAATAACAATCCTTAATTACAACCTTTTCTTTTTTTTTTCCTACGCTCTCTGATAAGAAATAACATTCTACACACACACACACACACACACACACACACACACACACACACCTACAACATGGTTACCACAACGGTTGGTCAACAGTGGTAGAATCTTCTGTTATTTTCTCCCGTTAACGCAAACACACACACACATACACACACACACACACCAACACAACAGCTGCTCGCAACATTCCTGTGTTTTTAAGTCATAGGCAAGTCAGGTGTGGCTTTTATCGACTTTTCCCATGTTTTTTTTTTTCTGTCTTCTATCATCTATAAGCCTTCTACCACGACATATTTAAATAGAATATATATTTTTTTATATTTCTATACCGCCAGTGAGGTAATATCTATTCAGAGTTTAAACCCCAGCTTTATATATTGATATATTATTAAATCATAGGGTAGGGTGTGGGTGTGTGTGTAGGGTGGAACAGCGAGAGCGATTCTGGCGCGCCAAAAGGGTTATAACACTATCTTGCCCCCAGGGAGGAGGAGGAGGCTCCCGCTAAGCGAGGTCCGACTTTGCAAGACTTTGCCCAGCGACCCGTTGGTCAACAGTGGTAGAATCTTCTGTTATTTTCTCCCGTTAACGCACACACACACACACACACACACACACACACACAACAGCTGCTCGCAACATTCCTGTGTTTTTAAGTCATAGGCAAGTCAGGTGTGGCTTTTATCGACTTTTCCCATGTTTTTTTTTTTCTGTCTTCTATCATCTATAAGCCTTCTACCACGACATATTTAGAATATATATATTTTTTAATATTTCTATACCGCCAGTGATGGTAATATCTATTCACAGTTTAAACCCCAACTTTATATATTGATATATTATTAAATCATAGGGTAGGGTGTGGGTGTGTGTGTAGGGAGGAACAGCGAGAGCGATTCTAGCGCGCCAAAAGGGTTATAACACTATCTTGCCCCCGGGGAGGAGGAGGAGGCTCCCGCTAAGCGAGGTCCGACTTTGCAAGACTTTGCCCCAGCGACCCGGAGTGTGTTTTCTCTACATCTAGAAATAGCAAGGTGAATTCGCTACCAAAACCTCTCCAAACGGCCCGAGTCCACTAATAGAATTCATACCTCCACCGCAAATATTATTCTGTTGGTCCCACACCCTTCATTGTGTTTTGAAATGTATCCTAAAACACGATCCTTTTGTTCGCGCGCGTCCCCTCCCTCCCAGGGACGACCACAACCCTACCACCCCACACCTCCAGTCTGGCCATTCTCACCCATTTACCGCCAAGTCACACACACACATACACCTCTGGTATATTCCTCTCCTCACTAGTCAGTATATTAATACTCTAAAGTAGTAATTCATTAACTTCATTTATTATAGAATAATCGCGTATATCATAAACACCTGAGAGAGTGGGAGTTTAAAGAGAGAATGAATGAATTTCTTAGCCTAGCGATGACATTCGCGGGCGACCAAGCCAGCCAACCGACCGTCGTCTGCTAAAGCCATGTTGTACACACCAACGGACGCACGGACGGACAGCCATGATGGTATTCAAATTTCTCTCCCTCACTTTGTTTTCATAATTCCCAAGTTGTGATATTCGATTCCTCGCGAAATCATCAAGACGGACATATTTCTTTGGTTTTACAAGTGATTTGATGATGATGATGATGACGCTGCCATTTTTTTTTTTTTATTTTTTAAACGTTGAGTTACGCCGTTTAAACACTGATGTCAGCAGGGGAATTTTTTTTACAATTCATTATTTCTCCGAATTAAAAGATTTTATTTTTTCTAGGGATGATTTCCAAGGATTTATTTCATACTTTATTCTTTTTATTTATGACGTGATGTAAATAAACGTTGGATAAAGAATTAAGTAATTGGCTGAGATCCCAAAGCAAAACAGGACTCGCTGGAGGAAGATAACATGGCGATAAAGATATGAGATAAAGATGTTAGATAAAGATCCCAAATTTGAAACTCATGGGGGATGCAATTTCATGTGTGGCGGGGTGGCGACGGGAATGGTTGAGGGCAGCAAGTATGAATATGTACATGTGTGTGTATGTATATATATATATATATATATATACATACATATGTATTTGTCTGTGTATGTATATGTATGTATACATTTGAAATACATATGTGCGTGTGTGGGCGTGTATGTATATACATGTGTATGTGGGTGAGTTGGGCCATTCTTTCATCTGTTTCCTTGCGCTACCTCGCTAACGCGGGAGACAACGACAAAGTATAATGAATAAATGATATATATATATATATATATATATATATATATATATATATATATATATATATATATATATATATATATACATATATATTTCCCCATTACTACGACCCATAGGTTTGTTGGCATGACCTTTGACCTAACCATTGAGTGTTCAAAAGCCTTTGGTGTCGAAGGTGTACTTGAAGATACGTATAGATTCAAAGGTCAGTGATGTCGAGGGGGGTAGTAAAGATGGCTGTAAGGATGAGGGAGGGGTCAAAGGTCACTGGTGTCGTCGATGGGGTAGTGAAGATGGATCTAAGTGATCAGGGTCAGAAAGGCCAGTGGTGTTGAGGGTGGATTGAGGATATTCTGTTTTTTATATACACTGAGGGTGTAGTGAAGATACGTTTACACACTGAGGGTGTAGTGAAGATATGTTTACACAGTGAGGGTGTAGTGAGGATACGTTTGTCGAGGGTGTAGTGAAGATACGTTTGTCGAGGGTGTAGTGAAGATGCGTTTGTCGAGGGAGGGTTTAGTGAAGATGTGCGTGGTGGCGTCTCCCTACATAGTTAACATGATGGTTTGTGATAGCCTGGAGAGAGAGAGAGAGAGAGAGAGAGAGAGAGAGAGAGAGAGAGAGAGAGAGAGAGAGAGAGAGAGAGAGAGAGAGAGAGAGAGCGATCGCTTGTGAATATTAAGATTTCTTGTTTCTTATTATTGTTGTTGTTATTACTACTACTATTACTACCACTACTACTACTACTTCTACTACTACTACTACTACTACTTCTAATACTACTACTACTGTTATTATTATTAGTAGTAGTAACAGTAGTAGTATTTGATATGCTATTTCTAGAATCTCACTGACTATATTTGAATTAAGAGATCATATTTAACACATGAATAGTGAACAGATGTGGGGTATGAACAAACATCATTGAATTTCACTCTTGAAGATTCCCTTCCCTTATTTCCTTCTCTTATTTCTTTTTTCCCTGGTCTATCTTTTGGTGCAGATTCGAAGTCCTTTTTTCTGTCTACCCGTTTAAAACAACGCCCACCTAACTCTGTGGGGATAACCACCCACCTACAATGCACACCCCGTCACCCACTTTAATGCACACCCCGTCACCCACTTTAATGCACACACCCCACCACCCACCTTAATGCACACCCCCACCACCCACCCACCTTAATGCACACACCCCACCACCCACCTTAATGCACACACCCCACCACCCACCCACCTTAATGCACACACCCCACCACCCACCTTAATGCACACCCCCCACCACCCACCCACCTTAATGCACACCCCCCACCACCCACCTTAATGCACACACCCCACCACCCACCCACCTTAATGCACACCCCCCACCACCCACCTTAATGCACACACCCCACCACCCACCCACCTTAATGCACACCCCCCCCCCCCCCACACCTCCCCCCACCTATAAGCACAGATCCATAATTAAACCTCCAAGTAAACACACACACACACACACTGGAGGGCAAAAAGCAGTTGGCATGAGAGCCAAGGGGAAATAGGATCCTTCCCCTCAGGTCCTCCTCCTCCTCCAGGGGCGTGGGTGACCGTCCTTGTTTGTTGTCCGTTGGTGGCGGCCAAGTCTTGTCTGTTTGTGTGGGGACACTATAACCAGAGGGGGGGGGGGGGAGGGGGGGATGTGGGAGGGGGGGGTGGCGGCGGATGAGATGTCGCTCTGTCATGTCCTGCCCAGAGTGCTGTGGGGGGGGGGGAGTGTTTGGGGGGGTTTGGGGTTGATATGGCGAGTGTTGGAGATGGGGGGAGAGGAGGGGGGGCATGGTGAGTAGTGTTGGTGATGGAGGGAAGGAGCATGGTGAGTGTTGGTGACGGAGGGAAGGGGCATGGTGAGTAGTGTTGGTGATGGAGGGAAGGAGCAAGGCGAGTGTTGGTGATGGAGGGAAGGAGCAAGGCGAGTGTTGGTGATGGAGGGAAGGAGCAAGGCGAGTGTTGGTGATGGAGGGAAGGAGCATGGTGAGTGTTGGTGACGGAGGGAAGGGGCATGGTGAGTGTTGGTGATGGGGAGAGGGAACATGGTGAGTGTTGGTGATGGAGGGAAGGAGCAAGGCGAGTGTCGGTGATGGAGGGAAGGAGCATGGTGAGTGTTGGTGATGGAGGGAAGGAGCATGGTGAGTGTTGGTGATGGGGAGAGGGAGTATGGTGAGCTGTTGGTGATATGATGGTAGAGATGGTGGTGATAATGATGTCGGTTGGTGATGGCAGTAACTTCAGAGATGGTGATAAAAGATAAGATAAGAAGCGGAGAACAGATGGCATGGAATGAAAGAAGAGCGAATGACATGAAAGCATGAAAGAAGAGGTGTAAGATTGAAGGAAGGACTGATAGAAATAGAGGCAGATGAGAAACAGGAAGAGTGTAGATATTAAGAAATGAATCTAGTGAACTGAGAAAGCCAGGAAAGAGGAAAAGAAAATGTGAAGCAGGTGCGAGAGGGGAGTAAAGAAAACGAAATGTGTCTTTAAGAAGATGAGGAATGTGGTGTGAGAGAGGTGCAGGAGTGAGAGATATGGAAGAAGATGAAAACAGCCAAAATAAATGAGTGCGATTGAGAGAGAGAGAGAGAGAGAGAGAGAGAGAGAGAGAGAGAGAGAGAGAGAGAGAGAGAGAGAGAGAGAGAGAGATTACTGGAGGGGGTGCTGGAGAGTGGGGGGGGGAGGGTTGTAAGAAAAAATATGAGGAGCAAAAATGAGGAGCCACCGTGAGATGGCAGAAATGAGAAAGCCAAATTATGTCCTCAAGTGAGAGTGAGAAAGAAGGAGAAGAAAAAAAAGAGAGAGGAGGGAGGGAGAGGGAGAGAAGCAGGCTACGCCAGGACTGAGAGAGAGAGAGAGAGAGAGAGAGAGAGAGAGAGAGAGAGAGAGAGAGTGGCAGGCCGGGTTGAACTGGAGGATGTAGCCAGTGTTTGTTTTAGCGAGTCACTTAACACCACACTCGTGAGCCACCAACGATATTATTCCTTCTGTATATCCTTCTTTTCCTGTCCTCCCACGCCTCCCCAGCTATCATCATTATCATCATTATCATCATTATCATCATCATAACTGTCATCATTATCATATCATCATCATCATCATCATCATTATTATAATCATCATCATCATATCATTATCACTATCATCATCATCATCATCAATATCCACTCCATCATCATCATCATCATCATCATCATCACCATCATCATCGTCACCATCGTCATCCTCTCCATCATCACCAACATCCTCTCCATCATCATCACCACCATCATATCACCTCCGTCTTGCTGAAGTCGGTCTGGGCCGACCGCCGCGCCGCGCCCTCGTTCCTCGCTGCTGACGAAGCTGTGTGTGGCATCCACAAGCCAAGACATGTTAACTTCGGTTAAGTGTTTGGTTCAGTTTGGTTAGGTTAGGTTAGGTTAGTTTAGGTTAGGTTAGGTTAGGTTAGGTTAGGTATACTGATAAAAGATTAATGTCCCCCCAAAAATATATCATGGAATAAGAACATCACTTCCTTCTACATCACTGCCAGTGAAGAACCTCACGTTTGACGTCTGTTTAAACCCCGACGATCATTTGTTTTATAACACATTGATCACGAAATGACTCGTTCGTTATGATTCCTTTTTGGCAATACCATTTTCTTCCAGCTTTTATGTTTAAAATCATCATTTCATTGAATCGCTACGAGAGCGAGAGTTTCTCTCTCTCTCTCCTCTCTCTCTCTCTCTCTCTCTCTCTCTCTCTCTCTCTCTCTCTCTCTCTCTCTCTCTCTCTCTCTCTCTCTCTCGGGATGGCATCGGTCCTCAGCGAGGCTCCGTGCTCCTTTCCGTTCCCCCACTCTGACGGGGTGATGATACACACCATTGCCTTAAGGTAACTCATCCTCGCATTACGGATAAGCGCCCTGGTGTGTGTGTGTGTGTGTGTGTGTGTCGCTGGCGAGGCCTGAGCTCAGACGTGTCCGTGGCGAAGGGCGTGCCATCCCTGGCTCGCCATTTTAAGTATTTTCCAATGTGTAAAAGACACTGACAACTTGTTCCCGCTGAGGTCAGGTCTGGCGAGTGTGGGGAACTCGGCTCAGAGCATCAGCCATCAAGAACGTTATCGTTGAACACCAGAGGTCAGAGAAGGTCCTTCGGTTCCTCATCCTGAAGGAGGAGGAGGAGGAGGAGTGAGCGCCAAAGGGATTGGTCTGGAAGTGATCTGGGTGTATAGGGACCTCCCTGTGGTGAAGGACTGTGGTATTATACTGTGTGGGACGTTGCTTTCCAATAATGTCCTTTTTTTCTTACGAGGGAAGTGAGGTGAAGGGGGGGGGGGGACATCCTCCTCCTCCTCCTCCTCCTGACGGAGATGATACCGAAGTCCAGACGTGCGATAGACAACCTCCACTCACTCCCTCACCAGCACCGGCAGGAGGCCTCAGCCTCTCGTCCTCCCTCATGAGGCAGTTCAGCACTAGCCACTCTTGCTGTGTACAAACACGGCCTTCACTCACCTCCTCTTCCTCTTCTCCGCCTCCGCCACCCACCACCACCCCACCTCCGCCTTCCTCCTCCTCCCTCCCTCTCTCCCCATCGCCACCGGGAGCTGGTAACCACAACACTGTGCTCCCGGAGGAACCAGAATTAGAAAAGCAAAAAAAAAGAAAATAAGTCACTTGACAGCTCGCAATCTCGGGGTCCCCGGGCGCGTAGAACCCTACTACACCACCCAGTCCCCCGCCCGTGCAAACCCTCACCCCACCCAGTCTCCCCTCCTCCTCCTCCTCACCCTTGAGACGGAAGAACTACATCTCAACAAACATTTGGGGTTTGTTCAGCCCCCCCGTCCGTCCACCCGCCATGCACTTGGGATAATTGGTGTATCCCGTGACACCTTGTGCTCTGGGTTTTGCTGCGGGGGAGAATTAGATGATGGAAGATCGCCATCAGGAAGAGCTCGGGGGCCTGTCGAAGGGAGGAAAGATTCGGCGAGGAGGAGGAGGAGGAGGAGGAGGAAGACGGGAGGTAGGATTGCTTGCAAGGGGAGTGTGCCAGAGGAGGAAAGATGATGCAGATAGTGTACCACGGGAGGAGTCAAAAAATGCAAGGGGGAGTAGCACACTGGAAGGGGATGAGAGATGCAGGGGGAGTACCGCAGTGGGAGGGGATGGGATGCAGTGGGAGTACCAAAGTGGGAGGGGATGGGATGCAGTGGGAGTACCACAGTGGGAGGGGATGGGATGCAGTGGGAGTAGCACAGTGGGAGGGGGATGGGATGCAGGGAGGTGCCGCGGTGGAGGGACAGACAGACAGACTGTAAACACACTAACGCAGTGTAGAGACGAGGTTGAGAGACCTGTCGCCTGAAGGAGAGTGTCGGGTGTCGGTGATAATCACAGCGGGGGAGAGGGACGTGCAGGGGAACTGGTGCGGAGGCGCTAGCGACGCAGGGAGAACGATGCAGAGAGGCGTCTTGGGGAACGACACGTATGGGAAGGAGGAGAGAGAGAGAGAGAGAGAGAGGTGGAGGAGGCGCAGAAGTGTCTTGAGGTTACGGAGGGCGAGGACCTCGGAGCCCTGGTTGGAAGCGGAGTGCTCCAGGGGTCGTGGGGTAACAACACCCTCGTAGTAGGGGGGGACACTTCAAGTCCCACCAGGCTCTCGGAGCTGACGACTACACAGTAAACATTGTGACAGCTCCTGGGTCGTGGGAGGGAGGTAGCGGAGGTGACAGGGCGGGGGGGGGGGGGGGGGGGCTGCTGCACGTTACTGTCTTAGCCCATGATAAATCCAACACTGATTCTCTTCCTCCAACATTGTACTTTTCTTCTAACACTGCAACACCTCTTCCTCCAACACCGTACTTCTCTTCCTCCGACACTGTACTTCTCTTCGTCCAAACACGGTCCTTCTGTCCTCCAACACCGCATTTCTCTCCCTCCAACACTGTGCTACTCTTCCTCCAACACGTCACTTTGGGCTTCTCTGTCTCGCCACCTTCGCCAAGGTCGTCCATGCCTCTCCGGTAGCCAGGCCACATCGCTCAGGGGATGAGAGTGTGTGAGAACCTCTCTGCTCTGTTAACAGTACAACAGAGGGTCGTCAGGAGGGTTGTGCCTGGCCTCACCCCGGCCGCGATAAGGAGGATAACGGGACAACGGTATAATGACCGATCATTTGATAAAGAAGGTAAATTATGGACACATCTATAGAGCGAAAAGGAGAAAGAGCGTCGGAGACAGGACTGTATCTTGAGGCACGCCGCTGTGGGTGAGGAAACCTCTCGCTCGTCTGCATCTTATGGACGCTTTGGCCTCATTGGTTGACGTGAAGGACTGAGAAGAAATCAGACACATCGACAGGCGAACACACGTACGGCAACGGCACATAAAACTGGCTAAGTTTCCCCCTAGTGTTCAGTTGAATTTACAGAAAAGTAAAGGACTGAATTTGAAGTAAGGTGTTCAGTGTTTGATTAAAAAGAGATACATAGGGTTATTGATGGGAATACCATGGTCAGGGGGAAGGAAGGAAGGTCGAGGGTTCTGGTGAAGGAAGATGTGAGGGAAAGAAAGAAGAAAACAGTGATAAAGACTACAAGATGTAGAGACGAAGGGAAGGAAGTAGTTTGCTCTGTACTGATAAAGCTAAAAAGTAAAAAAAAAAGATGACGTGAGATGGAGTACACCGATGGCCTTGATAAAGGCCGATGAATAGACAGAGACACGGACTTACAGAAGGACAGACTGACGGGGAGAGAAGAGAGTGAGCGTCGTCAGGAACAATGATACAAGAGCTGTACCGAAGCTTACTCTCCACCTCCCGGCGCCCACTGAGACAAGCCAAACACCCATCATGTTTTTCCCCCTCGTGTCAACACCACCACCCCTTCCCCCTTCCCAACCCCTCCCTCTCCCTTCCCTGTACCACTCCCCCACGCCCCGGGCCGACGCCCCTCCGCCACAGAGGGGGTGTCAAGCTGTGGCGCCGGCCGGCCGCTCCTGAAGACGACACGGCCCACCTGTACACCCCACTCCCATCTGTCGCACCTCCTCCACCACCGCCTTCTCCTCCTCCTCCTTATCTTCCTCCTCCTCCTCCTACTCCTCTTTCTCCCTCTCCTCCTCCTCCTTATTTTCCTCCTCCTCCTTCTCCTCTTTCTCCCTCTCCTCTTCCTCCTCCTCCTCCTCGTCCTGCGACGCCCTCGGGATCTCCTGTGGCCACGGCCTCGGGTGTTACAGTCTTCCCACTTCTCCGAAGACGTATGTAGGAGACCTTCACAAGCGCTTCAGTGGTTCACATAGATCCCTGTAGCACGACGCTGGACGACGACCACGACACATGAGAGTTGCATAACTGGAAGGGGTCGTTCCCCACGCTCCAGGCCTCAAGGGTCGTGTCGGGTTAACTAAATATACCAAGTCGTTGTTAGGGTAACTTGTGTGTACACATACACCAGGTCGTACAAATGTAACGAAGTGCACCAGGTCGTACGTTCGATACCAGATACACTAGTAAGTCGTACAAGGGTAATCCAGTACGCCAAGGGGGTCGTTTAGGAGTAACCAAAAGATACTAGATAGTACAGAGGGATAACCAAATACAGCGGTACAGTAATTTGTCCGTAAAACCCGCCGAGCGAAAGGTTTTCATCACCCCAACAGCTCCTGACGAAGACTAGGTAAGGTTATATAGGATCAGGGAGCAATGAATATGTGGGGTTATAGATGCTCAATTGATCCTGTTCTTAAACACACACTAGAACTCGCTTTTCGTTTGACATTTATGCCTCTGGTGTTTATTTATCCTCTGACAAGGCTTGGGGGGACACACACACCAACCACACAGCTGTCTTTGATGTGTATGTATTTATGTATATATATATATATAAACCTCTAATCTCTTTTCTCGATCCGAGACACACTGCTGCCAACTTCTCATACAATTCTCTCCAACTTCAAAACACCAAAAGGAGCCGTATTTGTTGTCCCATCTCTTGTTTTACTGACTGGGAGAGATGCGCGGAGTGGAGCCAAGGGTTCTTTGATGTTGGGTTTGTGAAGTCCCTGTCTGCCTGTCTGTCACACACACACACACACACACACACACACACACACACACACACACACACACACACGGGCGTCATGAGCAAGGAGACAACAGATATATAATTGACCTGGGTGGGACTTGAGGACCAGGTTCCCTGATATAGCATTCTATAACGTAGCTTAGGATGATAATATGAAGAATCTGATGCTAACATGTAGAATCTCGGGCTATTTAAGATTATCTTAGACTGTCTTTTGTTCTTGCGTTCCACAAATCCTCAACACATTCATTTCTTTCTTTATACACTGTTTCGTTGCCTGTTTTTGCCTGGAAAATGCACGTATTACCATCACCTCCAGTCTCTACCCCGCAACCTGGGGAAACAGAAATGACATAGAAATAAGAAAGAAAAAATGACAATGACACAGATATTTTTTTTAAACAACGTTTTGTGTTGGTGAAATTATTTTTTTTCCCCCACACCGTTATCCCTTGATCTTAATGTGACCTTTTTTTCTTTTTTGGAGATTATTTGCTGTTGCATTTTTTTTTTTGTTATGAAAACTGAATTTGTGGAGTTTATTACTGATTCATTCATTTCGGTGAGGTGGGGGAAAAATCGAATTTTGGTTACGGTGATATTTGAACATTTGTGGTGCTCGATAGACAGAGATTGACAGATAGATACATAGGTGGATAGATAAATAGATAGATAGATAGATAGATAGATGGATAGATAGATAGATACATACATACATACATACATACATACATACATACATACATACATACATACATACATACATATATACATATGTACATACATACATGCATACATACATATACATACATACATACGTACATACATACATACATACATATCCTCCACAAGCAATTCATACGCTTCACCCTAAACTGCTCCTCACCGTCCACCGTATCAAATGGAAGTATAACAAAGATGCGAACCACGATAAACAAAGCATTGAGAACAATCACCGGTTGTCCAGCAGCCACTCCCACACCTGCACACTGATACGAAAATGTTTCCAATACAAAAAAAAAGAAGAAAAGACACCTCAGTTTACTCAGCGCCCAGTTACTCTGCAACAGCGATCAGTCGTCTCATTCTAAGCAACGACCAATGTCAGAGTGGAAGTAAAATCCCGACCCTTGCCTCACTCTGCAGTAACCCCAGAACTCAGGTATCCCTCCCTCCCAGCGAACACAAAACACACACACACACACACACACACACACACACACACACACACACAACGTAGTGACCCGACAAGCACGAAACAGCCTCCCTGAAAGCCTCGGGGTTTTTGGGGAGGCAACACCGCCCCAGACATAGACCCATTGAAAGTACTCTCCCCAGACATGTACGTGTTATACTTTCCTGTCTGCGAGCTGGACACCGCCCATTGCTCCAAAGACACAAACGCCATTTCCGTGTATCGTATGAACCTCTTATACCCAACTTGGATGCGATTTAGACAACGTGAACTTATCCCTTTTAATTGCCTTGCGTTCTCCCGACAGACACAAACACACACACACACACAAACAAACACACACACACACACACACACACACACACACACACACACACACACACACACACACATACACACACACACACACATACACACACACACACACACACACACATACACACACACACACACATACACACACACACACGGTATCCTCCTTCTTCATGACTTGGTGTCCCTCGACTGATGGACTTCGCCGGCCGGCGGTCCTGGCCTGGTGTGCTGCGTACGTAGCTCGCATGGAAGGAGGGGTCCTGGCTGCAGGGTGGTGTGTGTGTGTGTGTGTGTGTGAGAGAGAGAGAGAGAGAGAGAGAGAGAGAGAGAGAGAGAGAGAGAGAGAGAGAGAGCCGTCGTGCACGTAAGGTAAATACGACCATCCAGGAGATCACATCAGGTCTGCACTACAAACAGCGTGACGCCCCCTCAACCATAACCTCTCTCTCTCTCTCTCTCTCTCTCTCTCTCTCTCTCTCTCTCTCTCTCTCTCTCTCTCTCTCTCTCTCTCTCTCTCTCTCTCAGAGAGAGAGAGAAGAAGAAAAATGAAAAAATTCCTGAAATATTATCCCTCTCTCCGACACACACACTCACTCCACCTCACTCCTGCCCTTTAGACGAGGCAGACGGACGGTGTGGTCAGTCTCCATAGGCCTCTATAGTACCCTTCGCTGGGCCGAGCTCGCACACACACACACACACACACACACACACACACACACACACAGAACCCTACGCCCATCCTCCGTCAATCCCACAGTCTGTGTCCGTCCCAATATCCCATCTATAACCCCCCTCCTCCTTCACCCACCCCACGGGACTCTAGTGTCAGGTAATCCACTTAAATAGGTAAGGTGAGTCGTGTGAAGTGTGAGTTCTGACGAGTGCTGAGGTTTGGAGAACACCTGCAGGGGATCGGGCGGGATTAACATCGCCAGATTAAGGCGATGTGATCTCGTTACTTCTCCTCCTCCTCCTTCTCCTCGTACTCCTCCTCCTCCTCCTCCTTGTCCTCCTCCTCTTCTTCCTCCTTCTTCTCGTCCTCCTCCTCCTCTTTCTTTTCCTCTTCCTCCTCCTCCTCTTCTTCCATTTCTTTTCATTCTTCTTCTTCTTCATCTTCAAAAAACAGGGCCTTTGACCTGACCTTTAAATGGTGAGGTCAAACTAGTCGTGGTTAGGGGGGGTCGGGGTCGATCCAACGTACTCAAGGGTCAAACCCTCGTGCTCAAGGGTCGTACTTCCTTGCTCAAGAGCCGTACCTTCGTACTCAAGGGTCGCACCGTTGTTTTTAAGAGTCGTACTGTCGATCGCAATGGTCGTACCGTCGCACTCAAGGGTCGTACCGACGACTAGGGTCGTAACGACGCACTCAAGGGTCGTACCGACGCACTCAGTGGTCGAAGTGGGACGACCTCTCTGGCTGTGCTCAGCCAGAGAGGGTCAGAACGCCATTTTCAAAAGGTCAAACCTGGGTCAGGCGGTGATGTGATTCTTACGTCCCCAGGTCACATGATTCTTACCACCCTAGGTCACATGATTCTTATTCTTACCACCCTAGGTCACATGATTCTTATTCTTACTACCCAGGTCACATGTTTCGTACCACCTCAGGTCACATGATTCTTACTACCCCAGGTCACATGATTCTTACTACCCCAGGTCACATGATTCTTACTACCCCAGGTCATATGATTCTTACTACCCCAGGTCATATGATTCTTACTACCCCAGGTCACATGATTCTTACCACCCTAGGTCACATGATTCTTACTACCCAGGTCACATGATTCTTACCACCCCAGGTCACATGATTCTTACTACCCCAGGTCATATGATTCTTACTACCCCAGGTCACATGATTCTTACTACCCCAGGTCACATGATTCTTACTACCCCAGGTCATATGATTCTTACTACCCCAGGTCATATGATTCTTACTACCTCAGGTCATATGATTCTTACCACACCCAGGTCACATGATTCTTACTACCCAGGTCACATGATTCTTACCACCCCAGGTCACATGATTCTTATTCTTACTACCCAGGTCACATGATTCTTATTATTCTTACTACCCAGGTCACATGATTCTTACCAACCCAGGTCACATGATTCTTACCAACCCAGGTCACATGATTCTTACCACACCCAGGTCACATGATTCTTACAACCCAGGTCACATTATTCTTGCCACCCAGGTGACATGATTCTTACAACCCAGGTCACATGATTCTTACCAACCCAGGTCACATGATTCTTACCAACCCAGGTCACATGATTCTTACCACACCCAGGTCACATGATTCTTACAACCCAGGTCACATTATTCTTGCCACCCAGGTGACATGATTCTTACAACCCAGGTCACATGATTCTTACCACACCCAGGTCACATGATTCTTACCAACCCAGGTCACATGATTCTTACCACACCCAGGTCACATGATTCTTACCAACCCAGGTCACATGATTCTTACCACACCCAGGTCACATGATTCTTACAACCCAGGTCACATGATTCTTACCACACCCAGGTCACATGATTCTTACAACCCAGGTCACATGATTCTTACAACCCAGGTCACATGATTCTTACTACCCCAGGTCACATGATTCTTACCACACCCAGGTCACATGATTCTTACTACCCCAGGTCACATGATTCTTACTACACCCAGGTCACATGATTCTTACAACCCAGGTCACATGATTCTTACCAACCCAGGTCACATGATTCTTACCAACCCAGGTCACATGATTCTTACCACACCCAGGTCACATGATTCTTACAACCCAGGTCACATTATTCTTGCCACCCAGGTGACATGATTCTTACAACCCAGGTCACATGATTCTTACCACACCCAGGTCACATGATTCTTACCAACCCAGGTCACATGATTCTTACCACACCCAGGTCACATGATTCTTACCAACCCAGGTCACATGATTCTTACCACACCCAGGTCACATGATTCTTACAACCCAGGTCACATGATTCTTACCACACCCAGGTCACATGATTCTTACAACCCAGGTGACATGATTCTTACAACCCAGGTCACATGATTCTTACTACCCCAGGTCACATGATTCTTACCACACCCAGGTCACATGATTAAGTCTCCAGACGCACCGGACGGGAACTCATATGATTATGGAGAAGCCTCTGAAGATATTCACATGCCTAGTCTTAATACAGATATTCATCACATGTCCTGTCTTGAGACACAGATATTCATCACATGCCATGTCTTGAGACAGAGATATTCCTCACACGTTCACCGTAAGACAGATATTCCTCACAACGTTCACCGTAAGACAGATATTCCTCTCACGTTCACCGTAAGACAGATATTCCTCTCACGTTCACCGTAAGACAGATATTCCTCTCACGTTCATTGTAAGACAGATATTCCTCTTACGTCCAATCTCAGTAGAAATATTCAGATATTCAATCTCTTTACGAGTGAAGGATCCCAGACGTTATCAGTGCGTTTAAAAAAAGATAAAGAATATTTAGCCTTACGTTCAGGGAAGGACTGGCGTTTGGTGAAGATGTCTACGTCTGTTTATGTTGAAGACGAGGATGACATGGCCATCGCTCGTTGGTTAGGCTGATCCTCAAGTCTTTGTGGAACGACTTGTTAACGCCCCCCCCGCTCAGTGTTCGCTCCACCAATTGTGTGACCTTACTGACACAACGCCCTTGGTGGATGGCAGGGGGTCACAGTGGTTGACCTCACCTGACCTAGTTGATAGTCCTCAGAGAAGTTATGTATTTGGTGACCCCTCGCTAATTCATTTCAATTCTCTCGTTTATTATTGAACATTATTATTATCTCTATGAATTCTACATAGATTCTTACATATTATAATTCTTGGAAAGGATCACAATTTTGCGCGTGATCAAGTATATTCCTATGAGTCCACAGGGGAAATGGAACACGATATGTTCCCAAGTGCACTTTCGTGTAATAGTCACATCACCCCAAGTAGCACTTTGGAACTTACCGTGTTTCGCTACCCCCAATAGACGCATAGGGTTATAACTCTTATTCATTTGAAGTCTGCGTTGATTACAATTCTTATCCGTCTAAATTCTACAATAAATTAAGTCATCAGATGTTCCACCCTGTAGAATTTGTCGTAGGGCATTGGCCGAAAAAACTATAAATGAAGAAAGGAATTCTTTCGTAAGTAGGTTTGGTTGGTAGGCCGTCCAGCGGTGCTGATGCGTACTTAAGTTAGTCATTAGGGAGACGCGTCACTCAGTAGACAATCCTCGTTGCTTTACTGAAGACCTTGACACCTTTGTAAGACTCGAACCGAGACTTAAAATGAACTGGACTGAAGTGTTGACGGGTTGGCTCGTCGCCTCCACCACCACCACCACCACCTCTTCTTCTTCACGCCTTCCCCCCGCCCAGCCCCGCCCTTTTCCTCTCGCCTTCCCTCCCTCTTGTCCGTCACGCCTCCAATATGACCCGGATCAGGTCAGGTTTCCCCGCCTCCTTGACACCAGGTCACATGATCGACTTGAAGGGGATTGGGGGATGGGTTGGGGGGGGGGGGGGCAGACGTCCGCCGTTGTTAACGACCCACAATCCATTCCATGGTTTAACCGGATCGCCTCATATGGCTTGATTTAGCCCGGGGACAGCACGTCGCCCCTCGTATATCAATTAGTCAGTTCATTTCTTTCTGTGAGCGCGCGCAGTTACAAGCGGCTGCTCCCTGTAGCTTTTCTTTTGAAGGTAATTAATTGTCATAGAAGAGTTAATTCGTAGGTCTGTATATACACGTACTGGCCTTGTATAGATCTGTGTTTCTAAAAAGCAGTCAGGACGCGTTTTCGGAAACAAATATATATATATATATATATATATATATATATATATATATATATATATATTAATTATATATATATATATATATATATTAATTTTTTTTTTTTTTTTTTTTTTTTTTTTTTTTTTTCCAAAAGAAGGAACAGAGAAGGGGGCCAGGTGAGGATATTCCCTCAGTGGCCCAGTTCTCTGTTCTTAACGCTACCTCGCTAACGCGGGAAATGGCGAATAGTTTGAAAAAAAAAAAAATATATATATATATATATATATATATATATATATATATATATATATATTTTTTTTTTTTTTTTTTTTTTTGTATACTTTGTCGCTGTCTCCCGCGTTTGCGAGGTAGCGCAAGGAAACAGACGAAAGAAATGGCCCAACCCCCCCCCCCCATACACATGTACATACACACGTCCCCACACGCAAATATACATACCTACACAGCTTTCCATGGTTTACCCCAGACGCTTCACATGCCTTGCTTCAATCCACTGACAGCACGTCAACCCCTGTATACCACATGACTCCAATTCACTCTATTTCTTGCCCTCCTTTCACCCTCCTGCATGTTCAGGCCCCGATCACACAAAATCTTTTTCACTCCATCTTTCCACCTCCAATTTGGTCTCCCTCTTCTCCTCGTTCCCTCCACCTCCGACACATATATCCTCTTGGTCAATCTCTCCTCACTCATTCTCTCCATGTGCCCAAACCATTTCAAAACACCCTCTTCTGCTCTCTCAACCACGCTCTTTTTATTTCCACACATCTCTCTTACCCTTACGTTACTTACTCGATCAAACCACCTCACACCACACATTGTCCTCAAACATCTCATTTCCAGCACATCCATCCTCCTGCGCACATCTCTATCCATAGCCCACGCCTCGCAACCATACAGCATTGTTGGAACCACTATTCCCTCAAACATACCCATTTTTGCTTTCCGAGATAATGTTCTCGACTTCCACACATTTTTCAAGGCTCCCAAAATTTTCGCCCCCTCCCCCACCCTATATATATATATATATATATATATATTCATCCAATAGTTTCAGAATATCTCTGAGAACGTGTGTGTGAGAGAGAGAGAGAGAGAGAGAGAGAGAGAGAGAGAGAGAGAGAGAGAGAGAGAGAGAGAGAGAGAGAGAGAGTATAAAGCCATTATAGTATTGTCCCTGGATTTATGACCCTTGACAATGATAAGAGAAAAAAAAAATAACCCAACAATTAGGCGAAAAATTTCGCGGTCAATATCGCGGTGCATTTTGCTGCGGTCGGGGAGGTTGAGGGTGTGTTAACCGCAAAGGGTGTGTGTGTGTGTGGGTGTGTGGGGATGGGATGTGGTGAAGGGGGGGGAAGAAAGTGCTCCCTCCGCTCCCAATCTTGGCCGGAGCTGATCGGTCATAATCCCACCCTGTGTCAGCGGGAGGGAGTCAGTGCGTCCCACCCACCCACCCCCCCATTTTATATCCCAGGTGCTGTGTACACAAACACTCAACACAATGATAACAAATGACAATTGCCCATAAACCCGGGGGAGCGGCGGGTGGGCGGGAGGGTGGGCGGGTGGGTAGATGGGTGGGTGCCCCAACCCACCCACCCACCCACACGCCCACCTCACCCCCCCCACACACACTTCGCTGGAAGAAACTGTGTCTTAAAGAAACATTTACGCAACGTGGGCTAACCTGGTGCTTCCGTGGGGGAGGTGTGGACGTATGTGTTGCGTCTTGTGACGCGTCTTGTGTTGCGTCTTTGTTGTGTCTTGCGATGCGTCTTCTGTTGCGTCTTGCGTTGCGTCTTGTAATGCATCTTTGATGCGTCCTGCGGTGCGTCTTGTGTTGCGTTTTGTGATGCGTCATGATCGTAGACCGAACTGGTGTTTCATAGGTGGGAGCTCAAGATGGAGGGAGGGAGGGAGGGAGTGTTGGGGGAGGAGGAGGAGGAGGAGGAGGTGGTTGTTGGGGTGGGGATGGAGGAGGAGGAGGAGGAGGTGGTTGTTGGGGAGGAGGGGATGGAGGAGGAGGAGGGAGTTAAGCTGAGGGGTACCCCCAACTGTGAGGGTAATTGCTGCCCCTCCCACCCGCGCTACCTTGACCTGACCTGACCTGACCTCTCCGGGTACGCCGACAGGCCCGGCCAGCTTGAGAGCGGGGGGGGGGGGGGGGGGGTTAATGATGATGATGATGATAATGATGATGATAATGATGATGATAATGATGATGATGATGACTTCGAGAATCTGGATTTTGAGGGTAGAAAGGGCCAAGGGTTGTTACCCAGACCCCAGTGATGACCCATGATATGACACAGACGTAGACTAAATGACCCTCGATAGACGGTGCCCCCACGATAGATGTTGTTCTCACGATAGATGTTGCTCTCACGATAGACGGTGCTCCCACGATAGATGTTGTTCTCCCGATAGATGTTGCTCTCACGATAGACGGTGCTCCCACGATAGACGGTGCTCCCACGATAGATGTTGTTCTCACGATAGATGTTGCTCTCTTGTGGTTCGTCTGCTTGCTTGCCTACTTGCTTGTCTACTTGCTTGTCTGCTTGCTTCCCTACTTGCATGCTTGTCTACTTGCTTGCCTGCTTGCTTGTCTACTTGCTTGTCTGCTTGCTTCCCTGCTTGTATGCTTATCTACTTGCTTGCTTGCCTGCTTGTCTTAACATTCCACTACCCCAACCCTCGCTACCTGGCTTGTCGTACACCTAATCCTTAAAGAAACGTTTGGTTGGGATTTTAGTCTGTTATTCTCTCTTTCTTTCTTTTTTTTCTTCTCTTCTTTAAACTAAGTTCCTTTGTCTACCGCGTCGACCATAAGGTACACCTCGTTTTCTTCCGGGAGATAAGGGAGAGAGAGAGAGAGAGAGAGAGAGAGAGAGAGAGAGAGAGAGAGAGAGAGAGAGAGAGAGAGAGAGAGTCTGAGGCTTTTAAGTGGGTGTGGGTGGTGTGGGCATCGCATCATCTGATAGAAATTGAAGACATTAGTGCCAAAGAAGACGAGAGACGCCAGAATAAACTTGAGTAAATTCGTTCTTGATATGGTCGTAAAAAAAACAAAAGAAAAAGAAATTCTGAGTTGAAAAGATAGCTTATCTCTCCATTATATCTTATGGTTGATGAGGTGGTTCATTTTACTCGAATTGCCCATCGGTAGTTAGGTTGGGGAGGGAGAGGGGCTGGCTGGGGCGGTGCGCGGGGTCTGTGCTTGCTGGCGGTGAGGAGCTGGGTTCGAATCCTTGTGTAACCCATTGAACACGAAGGGACGACCCTTGAGGAAGACGTCGCAGAGGTCGTACCGTCGTGTTCAAAGGTCGTCCCGTCGTGCTCAATGGTCGTACTATCATACCAGAAGGTCGTGCCGTCGTGTACAGAGGTCGTACCGTCGTGTTTAAAGGTCGTACCGTCATGCTCAGAGGTCGTACCGTCGTGCTCTTAGGTCGTACCGTCTTGCTCAAAGGTCGAACCGTCGTGCTCAAAGGTCGGGCCGTCGTGCTCAAAGGTCGTACCGTCGTGCTCAAAGGTCGTATCGTCATGCTCAAAGGTCGTACCGTCGAGTTTGATTGGTTAATATATCATTGCTCTTGTAGTTCCAGACGCGTCGTTTTCTATATTCTCTTCACCAGCTGTCTTTTCCAGTCCCCGCCATCACTTTGTGTTCCAGGATCTTGTGAGCATTGTTGTCTCTTCCTCATCTTCCAGGAATATTACCATCTCTTAGGTAATTGCTATGATACGAGGATGATGGTTGGTCGTGTTACGTTACTGCTGTGTGACATGATGGTTGTCACGTCCATCCATCCATCTCTCTCTCTCTCTCTCTCTCTCTCTCTCTCTCTATCTATCTATCTATCTATCTATCTATCTATCTTTCTTCCATCCACTAAGAGCCCCTGTGTTTACTGCTCTGGCAGTTAGATTACAGCTAGTTCGCCCACGTGTCTGATGGTCGGTCGTGTCCTCCTATTCCCCCATACCATCCCCCTTCCTTCCTTCCCCCCTTTCTACCCCCTCTCTCCCCCATTACCCACGTTGTAGTGTGACCTGACCAGCCCGTGACCTGAGGTCGGGGTCACCAGCAGATCTGGGTGGTGACCCGTCTTCATTAGGAGTCCTCCTGAAGGTCTTCGTCTTACATCCAGTGGTGGTGGTGGTGATGGTGGTAGTGATGGTGATGGTGGTGGTGATGGGGATGGTGGTGGTGATGGGGATGTCTGCTGTTGGTGATGGTGGTGATAGTGATGTCTGCTGTTGTTGGTGATGATGTCTGCTCTTGGTGATGGTGGTGTTGGTGATGATGTCTGATGTTGGTGATGGTGATGTTGGAGGACGTACTCCAACACTGTAAGAAGTGGCGGATGAAGGGAATAACAATGGCTGTAGCTGTGGCTAATACAGACACCATACAGGAGTTGAAGAAGCTGTATCGTACGTAGAGATTGCTCAGTACGTGGTGCCCCACCTGTAGTGAAATTCCCTCATCGCACAGTACAATTACAGGCGATCGCACACACACACACACACACACACACACACACACACACACACACACACACACACACACACACACACACACTGTAATCGTTTCCAGCAACCCACAGACGCACAAACGTAGATTCTAACTCTGTACCCACTGTTGATGGAGAGAGCAAAAGCTTCAGGTGGGATACGATTACGTGTGATCAGAACACATCACTGTGGGATAATCCAGAACCATGTTCTCCACTTCTTCTGTTCGTCACTACGACAAACCATCCGTCTTCATAGAACAAGTAATGACACAAGTGGAAGTCGAAATCTGATCGATACCCGTTTTAAGTATGAAGTAAACCTGTTATTTATTTATTTTTTTTTTTTTGAGAATATATCTTCATTCGATCGTCTGCTCTGACAAGGACTCAAATATATTGAGAAACTCTTTTACAGAGACTCATTATCCCCCCCCCTCCCTCCCTCATATTTTGCTCTCTCTACTATCCTGTGTTTACACACGACCACCACCCCCACCCACTCTCCTTCCTCTTGCTTGACCTGCCTTCACCTCGTGTGACCCCGAGCCACCGGGGGTCACGCCGACAGAGGGAGGCACTAATGTACGGAAAGTGACACCGCACGCCATTAAGTAGGAAATATTTGGTGACACGAGAGATTACAAGTTAAGACGGTGTTGGTTTTGGTGGGCGCGCGTCGGGGGCCTGAGGACATGTTTGTTTGGTCAGGAGCCCGCCGCTGGAGGCTTCGTGGGGCTTCTGCCCAGGTGCCATTTAACGCCTAGCAAGGAGCCGGAGGGAGATGCTCCGCGGGGCTTCTCCCCCGTTGGTGTAGGTTCCGTAGTGCTTCTCCCTCGTTGGTGTAGGTTCCGTAGGGCTTCTCCCTCGTTGGTATAGGTTCCGTAGGGCTTCTCCCTCGTTGGTGTAGGTTTCGTAGGGCTTCTCCCTCGTTGGTATAGTTTCCGTAAGGCTTCTCCCCGTTAAAAGAGGTTCCGTTGAGGCTTCATCCTCGTTAGAAGAGGTTCCGTGGGGGCTTCACCCCCGTTAGGAGAGGTTCCGTTGGTCTTTACCCCACTCCAAGAGGGTCCGTGAGGGCTTCATCCCCGTTAGAAGAGGTTCCGCTAGTCTTCCCCCCACCCACTCGCCATTTGTAAAGGCTTCCTGTGGCTTCTTCCCCAGGCGCCACACATGAGTGCACAAACCTGCATGTTACCACCACCTCAGTATGAAGCTCCATTTAGAGACATCAGAGGACATCCTCCTTCTCCTCCTCCTCCGCCTCGTCGTTCAAATAATCCATTTACCTTTTCTCTAGCGAATCTTCCCGGCCCGTCGCTCGCCAACAGGCTGGCACTAGATTACGAATACCCATCCCCGTAATTGGGTGGAAAAAGAATAATAAGATTCGTGACCGCGTCCTTCACAGGACTGCGAGCGAAGATGGTTTGGCGGGGGGGGCGGGCGAGTGACATGACGGCGTCAAGAGAGGCCAAAGAAAAGATGATGATGGGGAGGTTATTTGAACACTCGCCTCCGTTTGACAACTGTCGCTTGCTTTACCCCCCAAGTCTGCCAAACTCGAGTGTCAGACAGGAGCGCCAGTCAGTCAGTCAGTCAGTCATTTCCAGGGGGCAACAGCCTTCAAGTCAGTCATTTCCAGGGGGCAAGAGCCTTCAAGTCAATATGTCAGTCATTTGCAGGGGGGCAAGAGCCTTCAAGTCAATATGTCAGTCATTTGCAGGGGGGCAAGAGCCTTCAAGTCAATATGTCAGTCATTTCCAGGGGGGCAAGAGCCGTCAAGTCAATATCTCAGTCATTTCCCGAGGGCAAGAGCCTTCAAGTCAGTCAGTCATTTCCAGGGGGGCAAGAGCCGTCAAGTCAATATCTCAGTCATTTCCCGAGGGCAAGAGCCTTTAAGTCAGTCAGTCATTTCCAGGGGTCAAGAGCCTTCAAGTCAATATGTCAGTCATTTCCAGGAGGCAAGAGCCTTCCAGTCAATATGTCAGTCATTTCCAGGGGGCAAGAGCCTTCAAGTCAATATGTCAGTCATTTCCAGGGGGCAAGAGCCTTCAAGTCAATATGTCAGTCATTTGCAGGGGGCAAGAGCCTTCAAGTCAATATGTCAGTCATTTGCAGGGGGCAAGAGCCTTCAAGTCAATATGTCAGTCATTTGCAGGGGGCAAGAGCCTTCAAGTCAATATGTCAGTCATTTGCAGGGGGGCAAGAGCCTTCAAGTCAATATGTCAGTCATTTGCAGGGGGCAAGAGCCTTCAAGTCAATATGTCAGTCATTTGCAGGGGGGCAAGAGCCTTCAAGTCAATATGTCAGTCATTTGCAGGGGGGCAAGAGCCTTCAAGTCAATATGTCAGTCATTTGCAGGGGGGCAAGAGCCTTCAAGTCAATATGTCAGTCATTTGCAGGGGGCAAGAGCCTTCAAGTCAATATGTCAGTCATTTGCAGGGGGCAAGAGCCTTCAAGTCAATATGTCAGTCATTTGCAGGGGGCAAGAGCCTTCAAGTCAATATGTCAGTCATTTCCAGGGGGCAAGAGCCGTCAAGTCAATATGTCAGTCATTTGCAGGGGGGCAAGAGCCTTCAAGTCAATATGTCAGTCATTTGCAGGGGGCAAGAGCCTTCAAGTCAATATGTCAGTCATTTGCAGGGGGCAAGAGCCTTCAAGTCAATATGTCAGTCATTTGCAGGGGGCAAGAGCCTTCAAGTCAATATGTCAGTCATTTGCAGGGGGCAAGAGCCTTCAAGTCAATATGTCAGTCATTTGCAGGGGGCAAGAGCCTTCAAGTCAATATGTCAGTCATTTCCAGGGGGCAAGAGCCTTCAAGTCAATATGTCAGTCATTTGCAGGGGGCAAGAGCCTTCAAGTCAATATGTCAGTCATTTGCAGGGGGCAAGAGCCTTCAAGTCAATATGTCAGTCATTTCCAGGGGGCAAGAGCCTTCAAGTCAATATGTCAGTCATTTGCAGGGGGGCAAGAGCCTTCAAGTCAATATGTCAGTCATTTGCAGGGGGCAAGAGCCTTCAAGTCAATATGTCAGTCATTTCCAGGGGGCAAGAGCCTTCAAGTCAATATGTCAGTCATTTCCAGGGGGCAAGAGCCTTCAAGTCAATATGTCAGTCATTTCCAGGGGGCAAGAGCCTTCAAGTCAATATGTCAGTCATTTCCAGGGGGCAAGAGCCTTCAAGTCAATATGTCAGTCATTTGCAGGGGGGCAAGAGCCTTCAAGTCAATATGTCAGTCATTTGCAGGGGGGCAAGAGCCTTCAAGTCAATATGTCAGTCATTTGCAGGGGGCAAGAGCCTTCAAGTCAATATGTCAGTCATTTCCAGGGGGCAAGAGCCTTCAAGTCAATATGTCAGTCATTTGCAGGGGGCAAGAGCCTTCAAGTCAATATGTCAGTCATTTGCAGGGGGCAAGAGCCTTCAAGTCAATATGTCAGTCATTTGCAGGGGGCAAGAGCCTTCAAGTCAATATGTCAGTCATTTCCAGGGGGCAAGAGCCTTCAAGTCAATATGTCAGTCATTTCCAGGGGGCAAGAGCCTTCAAGTCAATATGTCAGTCATTTGCAGGGGGCAAGAGCCTTCAAGTCAATATGTCAGTCATTTCCAGGGGTCAAGAGCCTTCAAGTCAATATGTCAGTCATTTGCAGGGGGGCAAGAGCCTTCAAGTCAATATGTCAGTCATTTGCAGGGGGGCAAGAGCCTTCAAGTCAATATGTCAGTCATTTCCAGGGGGCAAGAGCCTTCAAGTCAATATGTCAGTCATTTCCAGGGGGCAAGAGCCTTCAAGTCAATATGTCAGTCATTTCCAGGGGGCAAGAGCCTTCAAGTCAATATGTCAGTCATTTCCAGGGGGCAAGAGCCTTCAAGTCAATATGTCAGTCATTTGCAGGGGGGCAAGAGCCTTCAAGTCAATATGTCAGTCATTTGCAGGGGGCAAGAGCCTTCAAGTCAATATGTCAGTCATTTCCAGGGGGCAAGAGCCTTCAAGTCAATATGTCAGTCATTTGCAGGGGGCAAGAGCCTTCAAGTCAATATGTCAGTCATTTGCAGGGGGCAAGAGCCTTCAAGTCAATATGTCAGTCATTTGCAGGGGGCAAGAGCCTTCAAGTCAATATGTCAGTCATTTGCAGGGGGCAAGAGCCTTCAAGTCAATATGTCAGTCATTTGCAGGGGGCAAGAGCCTTCAAGTCAATATGTCAGTCATTTCCAGGGGGCAAGAGCCTTCAAGTCAATATGTCAGTCATTTGCAGGGGGCAAGAGCCTTCAAGTCAATATGTCAGTCATTTCCAGGGGGCAAGAGCCTTCAAGTCAATATGTCAGTCATTTCCAGGGGGCAAGAGCCTTCAAGTCAATATGTCAGTCATTTCCAGGGGGCAAGAGCCTTCAAGTCAATATGTCAGTCATTTCCAGGGGGCAAGAGCCTTCAAGTCAATATGTCAGTCATTTCCAGGGGGCAAGAGCCTTCAAGTCAATATGTCAGTCATTTCCAGGGGGCAAGAGCCTTCAAGTCAATATGTCAGTCATTTCCAGGGGGCAAGAGCCTTCAAGTCAATATGTCAGTCATTTCCAGGGGGCAAGAGCCTTCAAGTCAATATGTCAGTCATTTCCAGGGGGCAAGAGCCTTCAAGTCAATATGTCAGTCATTTCCAGGGGGCAAGAGCCTTCAAGTCAATATGTCAGTCATTTCCAGGGGGCAAGAGCCTTCAAGTCAATATGTCAGTCATTTCCAGGGGGCAAGAGCCTTCAAGTCAATATGTCAGTCATTTGCAGGGGGCAAGAGCCTTCAAGTCAATATGTCAGTCATTTGCAGGGGGCAAGAGCCTTCAAGTCAATATGTCAGTCATTTCCAGGGGGCAAGAGCCTTCAAGTCAATATGTCAGTCATTTCCAGGGGGCAAGAGCCTTCAAGTCAATATGTCAGTCATTTCCAGGGGGCAAGAGCCTTCAAGTCAATATGTCAGTCATTTGCAGGGGGCAAGAGCCTTCAAGTCAATATGTCAGTCATTTCCAGGGGGCAAGAGCCTTCAAGTCAATATGTCAGTCATTTCCAGGGGGCAAGAGCCTTCAAGTCAATATGTCAGTCATTTGCAGGGGGCAAGAGCCTTCAAGTCAATATGTCAGTCATTTCCAGGGGGCAAGAGCCTTCAAGTCAATATGTCAGTCATTTCCAGGGGGCAAGAGCCTTCAAGTCAATATGTCAGTCATTTGCAGGGGGCAAGAGCCTTCAAGTCAGATATCTCTTATCAGTTTCTTCAGTGACCCCCTGTGAGTTTGGCTCATGACCTCCTCCTCCTCCTGACTTTGGAGACATGGCATATACATGTAGTCAGGTCACCAACCCTCGGTACGGTGTCTGTACAATAAGGTCTCTTGCGTTAATCATGGTCTTTGCATGTGCGTAAATGACTTCAGCTGTTGTGCGTAAATGGCCAGCTGTTGTTGTGCATAAATGACCAGCTATTGTGCGTAAATGGCTTCAGCTATTGTGCATAAATGACTTCAGCTTTCGTGCGTAAATGACTGACTTCAGCTGTCGTGCGTAAATGACTTCATCTGTTGTGCGTAAGTGACTTCAGCTGTTGTGCGTCAATGACTGACTTCAGCTGTCGTGCGTAAATGACTAACTTCACCTGTCGTGCGTAAATGACTGACTTCAGCTGTCGTGCGTCAATGACGAACTCCAGCTGTCGTGCATCAAGCGACAGTCGGAGCGTCGCTTCCAGATTCAGTGGTAGTAATGGTAATCATATTTTGATTTATATTGAAAGATTATATCTCCCCCATCCCTAGGGGTCGGGGAAAGAGAGTGCTATCCACCTATCTCCTGCGGGTCGTGGAAAGCGACTAATAGGGCGGGAATTATATAGGGGAGGCCCCCCTCCCTCCTCCCCCGAAGCATATATCCTCCTCCCCTCCTCCTGTTTTGTTACTTTCCATGCGTAGGAACAGACTAAGAAGCTAAGCGAAGATTTTTTTTTTTTTTTTTTTTTTTTTTTTTACCTTCGTAGTGTTCAGTGGGCTTGTTCCTGACGCAACGTTACTAAGGCCTTCGACACAGGTTCGTCATGAGACGTGCATGAAGGACAGAGGCTCATGACAGTAATAGTGTCTGTTCTGAACTGGGCCAGAGTGTATATATATCATATCACCTAGGCTTTTTCTATATATTTTCATTGTTATACATAAGAACATAGAAGACGAACCTTTCTCAATGATATATATATATATATATATATATATATATATATATATATATATATATATATATATATATATATATATATATATATATGTACGTCTTTATGTCTTATATCTATACATCATTTATTTGATCTCATATACGTTCCTTATTTATCATGCATATCGTACACAAAGTACATACAATAAACGACACAGAATAATCACTGGCAAGACGCGCGACAACTATAAAGCGAAACAAAAATGACCTCCAACGCAATCCCACCCCAACACACACGGTATCCAATACTCTACAACGGCATTGGAACACCCCCTTTTCCCCACCGAAACCACTTCCTATGTCTCTCTAGCCACGCCAACCCCTACCACAGACGACAAGCTGACACTCCTCCCTCCCTCACACTACGCCAACGTATACTCACTCGCCACAGATTTCGCTGCGCCCCTCCTCCTCCTTCTCCACCTCCTCCACCACACCATGGACCAAGCTACACTGTAACCTGGACGAGCCATGAGCAACGTCTTCCCTCCCCCTTTCCTTCCTTCCCTAACCCAATCTTGAGCGCCACTCCGCCAGGCATAAACCCCAACTGAAACGAAACCCCCCCAAGGCATGTACGAGTTACACTTTCTCGTGTTGAGCTCCGGGCGCTACCCTCTCTGCTCGAGCATTGTAGACATAGAGTGACTCTTTGACGTGACCCCCCCTCCCTCTACAGCCCCAAGATGCATTTTCGACGCCGAAGAAAACGAGCAGTTGCTTCTCGGTTGTCCTAAACTCACATCACACATCATCACCGTTTCCTTTTGCTTTTTTTTTTACCTCTGTGGTCCTCACCGGTGAACGTGGCTAGCTCCCTGAGCGCTGCGGGAGTCCCGTTTCTAAATGGGGTTTCCGGGCAGGAAGACGTGGTATGTATGATATTCAATTCTTCCTTATCAACCATCCTCTTCCAATTTTCTATGACTTCTTGTCCACATTTTGAATGACTGTTAGACCATCGACACCCCGTTTTCTAACCCTATTCTAACCGTATTTTCTATGATTTCCCGGGAGCTCCCATTTCCACAGCCGACGCTGCACAAAGACAGAAATTGGCAAGGATAGTAATGGACTATTAAAGCATATTCCTCATAAATAGGTCCTCCAAAAGGAGCCAATTCCTTAAACGAAGGAATTTTTGTAACCACAAATAAAGAGAAGAGAAAAAGAATATCCATAAAAGCATTCTTCTCCCTACCTTAACCTTCCAAATCCCCCTCAACTCCCTCCCCAACCAACCCCTCAACCATCCCAATTACATCCCTATTAACACCCTTCCCCATTTTCTCCCCAATTCCCCAATTACAAAACACTCCATCCGAAACACGACGGGATAACCCTGGGGATAGATGGAATAGGTCCAGGTTGTGTGAGAGGAGGAGGAGGAGGAGGGGAGGGGGACCCCTCCCTCAAATGACCCCCCCCCCCCCTCCTCCTCCTCCCACCCCTCCGCCCCACACCGTCACTAATGTAACAACAGCAGCACAAAAAAAAAAAAATCCTTGACACTGGGTATTACGCTTGTAGCTGGGAGGGTCAGAGGATGAGAGAGAGAGAGAGAGAGAGAGAGAGAGAGAGAGAGAGAGAGAGAGAGGGAGGAGAGAGAGAGAGAGAGAGAGAGAGAGAGAGAGAGAGAGAGAGAGAGAGAGAGAGAGAGAGAGAGAGAGAGAGAGAGAGAGAGAGAGAGAGAGGGAGAGAGAGAGAGAGAGAGAGAGAGAGAGAGAGAGAGGGAGAGAGAGAGAGAGAGAGTCATTGTTTCTTTCTTATTTCTCATCCCTTCGTAAGGTTTGCTAAGTTCTTTTGACGGTGTGTGTGTGTGTGTGGGGGGGGGATCGTTGGTAAAGGGGGAAAGGGGGGAGGAGGACGGGGGAGTGTTGGAGATCCACAGCTGTTTGTTGGTGGAGTGTGGTGGAGAGAAGGGAGGGGGGGTTATCATGGGGGTGGGGGTTTTACTGGTGAAGTATCTGGATGTAGGATAAGGGTGCAGGATAAGGGCGTAGGATATGGGTGTAGGATAAAGGCACTGGATAAGGGCGTAGGAATAGGGCGAGGATAAGGGCGTAGGATTAGGGCGCAGTATAAGGGTGTAGGATAAGGGCACAGGATAAGGGCGTAGGATTAGGGCGCAGGATAAGGTTGTAGGATTAGGGCGCAGTATAAGGGCGTAGGATTAGGTCGCAGGATAAGGGTGTAGGATTAGGTCGCAGTATAAGGGCGTAGGATCAAGGCTGCAGGATTAGGGCGTAGGATTAGGTCGCAGGATAAGGGCGTAGGAATAGGGCGCAGGATAAGGGCGTAGGATTAGGGCGCAGGATAAGGGCGTAGGAATAGGGCGCAGGATAAGGGCGTAGGATTAGGGCGCAGTATAAGGGCGTAGGATCAAGGCTGCAGGATTAGGGCGCAGGATAAGGGTGTAGGATTAAGGCTGCAGGATTAGGGCGCAGGATAAGGGTGTAGGATTAAGGCTGCAGGCTTAGGGCGCAGGATAAGGGTGTAGGATTAGGGCTGCAGGATAAGGGTGTAGGATTAGGGCTGCAGGATAAGATTGAATAAGGGCGTAGTTAGGTCCAAGTCCAAGGCTATCATTACCCAAGGGGGGTCGTACCACCCTTTTGCTCGAGGGTCGGTCGTACCGCCGTACTGAAGAGGTTGACGACTCCAGGACCTATGTGGTTTACCTCTATTTTCACCCCAACCCTCGCCAACAGCTGCAGAGGGAGAACTAGCATTTAAAGGCGATAATCATTGAATTCCCTGATACGTAATAACCTCTGTGGCTAGTGTATCTAACCCACAACCCTTCAGCCACGACCCCCCTTATCTTAATGGACGACCCCCCACAATATGATTGTGATCTTACTACTACTACTACTACTACTACTAGTAGTAGTAGTAGTAAAGCAACACTTATAAAAGTATCCTAACTTTCCCCCAGTGTAAGTAGTTCAAGTGATAGTCGTGGCAAGATTGTAGATCGAATTCAAAATTCTGTGTATGAAAAAGTCGGATCTTGGGCGTGGCTTTCTTACTTCTCATTGCTGCTCCTACGACGGCGACAACAACAACTACTACTACAACAACAACAACAACAACAACAACAACTACAACAACAAAAATGACTACTACTACTACTACTACTATACTGCTACCACTACTACTACTACTACTACTACAACTACTACTACTACTACAACTACTACTACTACTACAACTACTACTACTACTACTACTACTACTACCTACTACTACTACTACTACTACTACCTACTACTACTACTACTACTACTGACATCACTAAATACTACCCACTATGCACACCACCACCACCACCACCATATAAACCCTGCCAACACTTTAACTAGCCAGCTTGCCACCACCAGTGACAACACCCGCTCTGACCAGCGCTACCACCATTCTCTCCCACCACCACCACTCCATCCCTCCACCACTCCCTCCCTCTCTCCATCCCTCCCTGCCTAAACCACACCCTCCTCCTCCTCCTCACCACCACTCGTCCAGGATCCAGTAATCCGGGTGGCGGCTGGTGGCTGGTCGGTGGCATAATAAAAGGTGTCAGGAGACGTCGAGGGCTGGGGGCTCCGAGCTGCCACCAGGAAAGAAGAAGAAGGTGTCAAATTGGCAGCCCCCACTGCTGGGGTCCCCCCTCCCCTCTTACCCCTCCCTCCCTCCTCGAACCCCTCCCTCCCTCCCTCCCTCCCTCCCTCCCTCCTCCCTCCCTCCCTCCCTCCTGTTACTGTTGCCTCCAATCCTCTTATAATCACATGTCTCCCGTAATGCTCACTATATATATATATATATATATATATATATATATATATATATATATATATATATATATATATATGGTCGATTTTTAATGCTTTTAGAGAAGAATTAAAGTATTTTGTCGTTGAGTGAATCTATATATATATATATATATATATATATATATATATATATATATATATTTTTTTTTTTTTTTTTCTTTTTTTTTGACACGGCAAGTTCGCGGAGAAATCATTGTTGCTTCTCTATTGCGTTTGTTTTCTTTTTTTCAAATGTTTTTCTAAATGTTTTCGGCGTCAGTTGAGCATGTCATCTCCGCACGACAGTATTGGATGCTCTTTCAGAGGGGGATCCCAGTGATTTAGTATCAGATGAAGAGGATCCCCAAACTCTGTAAATCTCCCGTCTTTATACTCTTTTTTTTTTTTTTTTTTTCATAAACGTACATCTTCACTATCCTTAACATCTTAACATACGTCATCTTCACTATCAGGGTAACTTATCATCACTATCAGGGTACCCTATCATCACTATCAGGGTACCCTGTCATCAATATCAGGGTAACATCATCATCACTATCATGGTAACCCAGGTCTCCCAAATAGTAGACACTGTGGAAGGAACCTTTCAAAATAAATGGATGCATTTCAACGAGGCGGGGACTGCCTAACATGACAAGGTGGGTCTGGGGCTGTCTTCAGCATGTGTATGTGTGTGTGTGTGTGTGTGTGTGTGTGTGTGTGTGTGTGTGTGTGTGTGTGTGTGTGTGTGTGTACGTGGCGTCGGGCAGGCAGGATCAACAGTTCGAACCCCCCCACCCCATCCCTCCCCTGGTATTTCACAAACCGCGCCACCATTGTCGACGCCCCCCCTTTCCCTCACTCTTCCTCTCCCCTCCCCCCTCCTATATATATATATCCCCCTTATTCCCCGTCAACCTAAGGGTCAGATTTCCAACAATGGCTAGGGGGCCCCCGTCCTTCATATGGGTTTGATCAGCTTAAGTGAACTTAAAAACACGGAGATCTCTCGTCGATACTGTGAGTTCCCAGCCTGGCTCACCAGAGGCTGGCGATTTGGATGGCTCGAAGGTTTTGGGGAAGGGCTTGTGTGTGTGTGTGTGTGTGTGTGTGTGTGTGTGTGTGTGTGTGTTGGAGGGTTGGGCGTTGGAGAGGAGGTGGTGGAGGAGGAGGGGGAGAAAGGTAGAAATCCTCTGACTTTTTCTGTTGACAAGAGGAGCGAAGCTTTAGTTTATGGGTTTCCACTCTAGAATTGACCAGATGGTTAGTAAAGATACACACACACATACACACACACACACACACACACACACACACACACACACACACACACACACAGAGTCCTAGTGTAGGGTTGTATCTTTACTTTATTGTGAGGTAATAAAGCCATAACGTATCAAATTGTTCTGTTTTCACCAAGGAGAATGTTGCTCTATTTTTTTTTTTCATCTGTAAATCATCGTGGGTGAGGAAGGGTAAATGTAGATGACTATTTACAGTATGACAAGTCTGTGAAACTCTCGCCACAGTGAAAGATTTTCTCAGAACGTTAAGCGTACGGAAGAACAGAGAGACAGATATGTGATAAAAAAGATAAAGATGATAAAGAATCCAAGAATATTATCACTTAACACACGCCAGTACTACGATACTAACAATAATTGATAAATAGAAAGATAGATAGATAAATAGATAGATAGTTGAATAGGTAGATAGATAGATAGAATAACTTACACTTATATCAAGCAGTGACACAGCGAGTCGACTTCTGGAGTATATCTAACACGAGAATATCTGCCTCGGCTTCTGGTATTCGTCAGTAATATTCGCCTCTGTTACACACGATCTTCGCGGGAATATTCGAAATATTCCAAATATTCCAAAAGAAGGAACAGAGGGGGGCCAGGTGAGGATATTCCACAAAGGCCCAGTCCTCTGTTCTTAAACGCTACCTCGGTAATGCGGGAAATGGCGAATAGTTTAAAAGAAAAGAAAAGAAATATATATATACATATATATATATATATATATATATATATATATATATATATATATATATATATATATATATATATATATATATTTACTTTTTTGGCATATTTACTTTTATGGGCTTTTGCCCACGGAAAACGAAATGCTATGTATTTCCCCTGTGTTGGAAGGAGCTGTGAGGGAGGACAGCAACCAAAAAAGAGAATTGGAACAAAAAATGTTAGATAGACAAATACGATATTCCAATTTAGCTCATGAAGCCTCACAGTGATTTTTTTTTTTTTTTTTTGTGATCTTGGACTAATGATCATTGTAAGCCTGGGATTAATTGGTGTGATCTTAGACCGAACACCGTAAGCCTTCGATTGATCAATGTGACCATAGTAGACTCATTGATATAAGCCTTAGCCTGATAACTATGACCTTAGTGATTAATGTAAGCCCTGTAGACCGATTAATGTGACCTTAGACTGATTATTATAAGCCTTAAAGCCTTCGATTGATCAATGTGACCATAGTAGACTCATTAATATAAGCCTTAGCCTGATAACTATGACCTTAGAGTGATTAATGTAAGCCCTGTAGACCGATTAATATGACCTTAGACTGATTATTATAAGCCTTACACTGGTTAATTTGACCTAAGACTGAGTATCATAACCTTCATACTGATTAATGTGACCTTAGACTAATTATTATAAGCCTTAGACTGATTACAATCAGCCGTTGAAGCCTAAGGGTGATTATAATAAGCCTCACAATGATTAATGATGAACTGGCATCTCGTTTTCAGTTTCCCAGGTCACAGAACATGAGTGTGGGGAGAGGCTGAACATGCTTTTAACATCGCTTGTATTATGTATGTCAGTATACATAGATGAACATATGTATGTATATTCTCTATACATAGAGTGTATATCACACATAAATGAATACATGTATGTATTCTCTATACATAGAGTGTATATCACACATGAATGAATATATGTATGTATTCTCTATACATGCAGTGTATATTACACATAAATGAATATATGTATGTATTCTCTATACATACAGTGTGTATCATATACATTAGAATTTATCTACATTAGCAGTAGCATATATTGATAATGTTAAGTCTGCCACATATTAGCAGCCCGAACCGTCTCAGTTAATATGAAATAAATATTTAACATACATTATGAGATATAGGAAGAGGTGGGGGGGGGGGGGGAAATAAATATTAATTAAGTAATCATTTGTGATGAAATAGATGAGTTCAAAACTTTTGAGTTTTGAGAGATAGACGTAGAGACGAAAGAGGACATATGTCTGTAATGGAGGTATGTGTGCAATACGACGGTGACGTAATATGTTGTAGATGCGACGTAGGGGAATACAGTGGGTGAAATTGAATTGGCCTGGTGTATTCACAACCGGCAAACAACAACAACAACAACAACAACAACAACAACAACAACAACACCCTCAAAATGATGAAATATCAGCCCTTCTAAAATAGGATGAAGGCTCGCCACCAATAACTCAAATTAAATCATTTACCTCCGGCTTTAGGACTGGATTGATTAATTATGAAATCTGGTATGATTCATTGGTGATCCAGTCGGGTATGATGTCATTATACGTTGCGTTTACGACCGCTCCCTCGACCACTGTCGTAGCGTGGATAGGCAGTTCTGTCACGTTGTGGTCAGGTGGATAGGGGGTAGTTGGCCCACAACACCCCCCCCCCCAACCTAACCTAACCTCCCCATCCCCACCTTCCCCTTCATTCACCCCCTACCCACTAGCCAACACCCCGTCACACACACATCCGAACGCATTCGCAACACCAGACTTTACGATGATCGCCATTGTAGCTGGTACGAGCCTGTCGTAACTCAGGGTCAGCGATATATATATATATATATATATATATATATATATATATATATATATATATATATATATATATATATACCTTAGCCTGGGTCAGGTACACATTTTATCGACCGGCTCCTCAGATATGGATGAACAGCTGGATTGACTGTGGACCGATTGCCGCAACCAGGATTCGACCCTCTGCGCTCGACCCTGGGCGGCCCGTGAATGCGTCACGGTCAGGAAAGCTACCCTAACCGTAGGCTACACCACGGGAGGTCGTAACTTGATATCATTTCGCTAACTTACGTTTTCCCTGCGCCACAGTTGACGTGGAGAGGGAGCTGGTGCGTGGGAGTGGACGAGTAGGGTTGTGGGACCAGCTGCACGTGGAGGAACCACCTGACGAAGGTGGAGGAACCACCTGACGAAGATGGAGGGGGATGATGGGTTCATGATCCTGGAGGTGGGGTTGTGGTCCTGTGTTGGGGCAGCAGCAGCCTTGGCTAGCCTATTGCAACGCCCACCCAACACCTGCAACACCCACCCAACACCTGCAACACCCACCCAACACCTGCAACACCCATCCAACACCTGCAACACCCATCCAACACCTGCAACACCCACCCAACACCTGCGACACCCATCCAACACTTGCAACTCTCTCCCAACACCTGCGACACCCACCCAACATCTGCAACACCCATCCAACACCTGCGACACCCACCCAACACCTGCGACACCCACCCAACACCTGCAACACCCACTAAACACCTACAACACCCATCCCAACCAACGCCTATGATAACCGCCCAACTACACCCACATCATATCTACACCCATCCAGTACACACCTCATCACCACTACACACACACACACACACACACACCCGACCACATCACCACTACACACACACACACACACACACACACACACACACCCGACCACATCACCACTACACACACACACTACTCCACCTCGCCCCCCCTCCCCTTCCCAACACACCCCTGGTTCACACACCCTCTGCACACGAAAATAACCCAATCCGGTAGTTATGTACGAGTCATTACAGCCGGGCAAAACCCAACCCTTTACTGCGGCCGGGGGGAGGGTAGAACCCCTTTCCAGCGACCACTGGGGTATATAGCGACCACCGACGGAACTGGTAATTTCCATTAGACGAAATTCAGACGACGAGCCAAGCCTGTTATCGTGTGGGGCCAATTGTGGGCTCCAGGCCAGGTTAACAATTGGTGTGGGGGGTTAGGAGGGGGTCGTTACGATAGGGAGGGAGGAGGGAGGGTCGTCTTCGTTTTGAAGGGGAGTCGTTGCCAAAGACGTTGGATGAGGGAGGGTTTACGAGAGGGAGGGAGGGAGGTCGTGTGGAGAGGGATGTCCTATGGGAAGGGGGTCGTGACGAGAGATGGGGATGGGATGGGAGGTCGTTACAAAGTAGGGTTGTTACGAGAGGGTAGTTTCGAGGGGTCGTTACGAGGTGTCCTCTTAAAAGGGGAGAGAGAGAGAGAGAGAGAGAGAGAGAGAGAGAGAGAGAGAGAGAGAGAGAAAGAGGCACAGTGAGAAAGGGAAGGAGGATGAAACAGATGTGCTGGGATATATATATATATATATATATATATATATATATATATATATATATATAATACGGGACTGTTCGAATTAAAGGACACCGCCAAAATGTTTTAGATAATGACTTTTCATTCCTTTCGTTGTATTTTTCACACACGCCCTGGCGAACTTAACCTTTGACCTTTCAAGGACAAAAGTAATAGGATTTCAGGTTTTCCAATACGAAACCTGATCCCCTAAGTCTGGAAGCGATACCTCTTTCCAATGGACATTTTAAACGCCCAAGAAAAAACAGAGCACTACGCATGTTTAATATATATATATATATATATATATATATATATATATATATATATATATATATATATATATATATATATATATATATATGTATATATATATATATATATATATATATATATATATATATATATATATATATATATATATATATATATATATTCCTATGTATTTGTTTATTTAGCCATTTATTATTCATTTGTATTCTAAACATATACATAATAACTCAGAATAACTCGTTGAAAAATAAAAAAAAAAACGCTAAAAATATATGTTTAAAAAAAAAATGCAAATATCTTTTCGTTGTGCTACACGCATCCAAAACTGTCGCTGATTACGACACAAAATTTCGGACATAATTATATTGTGATATTTCCTCCAAATAATCAGATAATCTAATTACTGCTCACGTGAGATTTCCTATGCAAATTCGACGGGAGATTGGCAGAAACTGGTCGGTTGGCACGCTCGGCTCTTGTCCTACAATATAAACATATTAGTGACAAATTTCACATTTCATTTGAGTCTCTCCCCAACCCACAACCCCAACCCACCACCCCCAGCCCCCGGAAAAATAGACAAAATGTCTAAAATTCGACCGTATTTAAATAATCCCTTAATTATTATTTTTTTTTGAGCCTTCCCTCGGAAGAAAGGAGAAAATGTCTAAAATTCGATCATGTTTAAATAATCCCTTAATTTTTTCCTCCTATATGTATATATACATACATACATACATACATATATATATATATATATATATATATATATATATATATATATATATATATATATATATATATATATATATATGTGGACGTGTATGCATATACATGTCTATGTGGTTTGGTTGGGCCATTCTTTCGTCTGTTTCCTTGCGCTACCTCGCTAACGCGGGAGACAGCGACAAAGCAAAGTAAATATATATATATATATATATATATATATATATATATATATATATATATATATATATCGTGTTCATTATATTTCCATTCTGAGTTTAATATTCACCATTGTAGCTTCACTTTATGTTATTTGATTTAGCTTCGAATTACCTCAATTATTTTAGTCTATTAGATTCTTTTTTTTTCCCTATCAATTTGATTACTTATTTCCTGTCTTTTTCCTGTAAATTTAGCAGTGTTAGATAGTCCTTTATTTCACATGAATCTGAATTCTAATTCTTATATTTCACACGAATTTAAAGTTGATTACTCTTTAATTCATATGAATTTAGGTTAATCATTCTTTCACTCGTATCAATCTATGTTAATTTCTGTGTTTCCCCACGAACTTAACGATGTTAGTTTCTCAAAACGTCATAGATTTAATTATCTTTATTGTTAATCATTTCCCATGGAGCTAACCCTGGTAATTAAACCAATTTAACAGCAGGTGTGAAGTATTATAGTTTGAAAAGAATAAGCCTCTTAGTGGATAATGGTATATAAACCATAAAGCTCATTACGTAGAGCATAATTAACTCTATGTTTCCTCTTAAAGATAAATATCGATTTTATAAACCGCATAATTAATTTGTCATTTATTACGAATACTATTATTAGATATGCCATTATTAGTATTATGCTTTCTCGATGGAATTACCATAAGAAAAGTATTATATTATTTTATTGTCGGGTATTCTCTTAAAGATAAATATCGATTTATAAACCGCATAATTAATTTATCATTTATTACGAATACTATTATTAGATATGCCATTATTAGTATTATGCTTTTTCGACGGAATTACCATAAGAAAAGTATTATATTTTCCTTTATTGCCGGGTGTGAACACGGGTGTGTGACAGCGACAGAGCAGGAGTGGCATTATCTATCATTATTTATCAATATAATTACCGGCAATAAAGTGGGGGGATGATAGACTTTATTTATGCGACAGAATAACGTCACGATTGGCTGCGTTACTTAAGTTTAAACGCAGTAATAATGCAGCCAACACCGGATTGGCTTTATTTCTGTAAGCGCTGCAGTAAAGTAAACGACATGACTGGCGCTTTATTTATATTTTATATTTATTTATTTATTTATTTTTTGGTATTATACTCTGTCCGTAATGGTGGTCTGCGTCGTTGGCTTTATTAGAGGCCTGATAACGCTTTAATTGTGTGTGTGTGTGTGTGTTTGTGTGTGTGTGTGTGTGTGTGTGTGTGTGTGAGGGAGAGAGAGAGAGAGAGAGAGAGAGAGATAGAGAGAGAGAGAGAGAGAGAGAGAGAGAGAGAGAGAGAGAGAGAGAGAGAGAGAGAGGAATGTATGGGGCGTTTTTTTTTTTTTTGTTTTTTTTCCTCCTACTGAAAATCATACGTTGCCTTTTTTTTCTAATCTCTCTCTCTCTCTCTCTCTCTCTCTCTCTCTCTCTCTCTCTCTCTCTCTCCCTCCGTTCCACGTAACGGCAGACGAGGGAGAGTGATCCAGGATGAGTGAAATGACGGTAATTAACCGTACGGCCGATGCTGTACCGGAGGCACACTAGGCCGTGGGACGCGGGTGGATTCGAGCCCACGATCCCGAGTATTACGTGTCGATTATCCGTAACCGCTCAGCCAACGCAGTTAGGATCCTCGTAAAAGATGAGGATGCAAGGGTCGTCTGTTTACAGTTTACAGGTCATTACAATCAGTAGGTTGCTCAGTGTTTGCTGTCGTAAGAAGTGCTGAACCCCCTCATTATTCATGAGGGGGTTTGCCCCTCCCCTCTCCCTCCCCTCTCCCTCATTGTCTATTGAGACTGTTTGCAGTGGTAGTGAATGAGGTTGTGTGTGTACACCAGACTTCATGAGAACTGTACACAATTCTCTGATGAGGTTGTTTGCCTTGAGAGTGATGAGGTTGTTTGCCTTGAGAATGATGAGGTTGTTTGCCATGAGAGTGATGAGGTTGTTTGCCGTGAGAGTGATGAGGTTGTTTGCCATAAGAGTGATGAGGTTGTTTGCCTTGAGAGTGATGAGGTTGTTTGCCTTAAGAGTGATGAGGTTGTTTGCCTTGAGAGTGATGAGGTTGTTTGCCTTGAGAGTGATGAGGTTGTTTGCCTTGAGAGTGATGAGGTTGTTTGCCTTGAGAGTGATGAGGTTGTTTGCCTTGAGAGTGATGAGGTTGTTTGCCGCGAGAGTGATGAGGTTGTTTGCCTTAAGAGTGATGAGGTTGTTTGCCTTGAGAGTGATGAGGTTGTTTGCCTTGAGAGTGATGAGGTTGTTTGCCGTGAGAGTGATGAGGTTGTTTGCCATGAGAGTGATGAGGTTGTTTGCCATGAGAGTGATGAGGTTGTTTGCCTTGAGAGTGATGAGGTTGTTTGCCTTGAGAGTGATGAGGTTGTTTGCCTTAAGAGTGATGAGGTTGTTTGCCGTGAGAGTGATGAGGTTGTTTGCCATGAGAGTGATGAGGTTGTTTGCCTTGAGAGTGATGAGGTTGTTTGCCTTGAGAGTGATGAGATTGTTTGCCATGAGAGTGATGAGGTTGTTTGCCTTGAGAGTGATGAGGTTGTTTGCCGTGAGAGTGATGAGGTTGTTTGCCTTGAGAGTGATGAGGTTGTTTGCCGTGAGAGTGATGAGACTTTATCTCATATTTTCAAACGAGGTTGTTTACCTCACTATCAACGAGGATATCTCATGGTTAATGAGAATTCATTTTGATGAGCCTGTTTACCTCATCATGAGCTTGTTTATCTCATAATAAACGAGTCATTTGCCTCATGATTAATGAGGCTGTTTAGCTCAGAAATAATCAAGCTATTTACATCATCATTATTGTTGTTATTATTATTATTATTATTATTATTATTATTATTATTATTATTATTATTAAGGCTGTTTCCTCCATCATTAATGAGGTTGTTTACCTCATCATTCACAAGCCTGTTTGCCTCGTCATTCATGAGGCGGTTCCTCACAATCCGACGTTATTAAGAAAAAATTCAACACCGTATTTTCATTTATTTTCCCTTAGTTTAAAACAAAATCTTTTTTTTCCAATTATTTAGTGTCTTTGAACATATATTTCCCAGAGTGAACCTCGCCCCTCGATTCCTTTCCGTTTATATATTTCCCAGAGTGAACCTCGCCCCTCAATTCCTTTCCGTCTATACATTTCCCACATTGAACCTCGCCCCTCAATTCCTTTCCGTCTATATATTTCCCAGAGTGAACCTCGCCCCTCGATTCCTTTCCGTCTATATATTTCCCAGAGTGAACCTCGCCCCTCAATTCCTTTCCGTCTATATATTTCCCAGAGTGAACCTCGCCCCTCAATTCCTTTCCGTCTATATATTTCCCAAAGTGAACCTCGCCCCTCAATTCCTTTTCGTCTATATATTTCCCAGAGTGAACCTCGCCCCTCGATTCCTTTCCGTCTATACATTTCCCAGAGTGAACCTCGCCCCTCGATTCCTTTCCGTCTATACATTTCCCAGAGTGAACCTCGCCCCTCAATTCCTTTCCGTCTATCGTGTAGTTGTTCTATCTGTGTTTGAATCCCACAGGTTATAGGATCGCACCAGCTTGTACATCAGATGTGCTAATTCTAATCTCAGAGATCGTACTGTGGGTACGTCACACTCGTATGGTTTTTGTGGATTTAAATCGTGTACTGTTTTATAATCATATTTATTTTGATGGTTTATTATGTCTTTGTTTGTTTTATTCAGTTTTCTGTTTTGTAAGCATAGTTAATCGGTGTTTGGTTTTGTGATTATATGTATCTATGGTTGTGTGTGTATACAACCGCGTTGTGCTCTTCCCTCTT
>NC_092242.1:8673498-8695998 GCF_036320965.1 Panulirus ornatus | reverse complement strand
GAAGTTTGATGAACCTCTTTTCCAAGTTGTATTTCTCGTATTCTTTAATGTTTGTTTGTGCTCGTGTCGTGTCGGCTACTCTAGCGAAATACGTCACTTACAAAAAATTATCAGTTAGCTCATTGGTCAGTTGATGACGTGAATTCTGTACTGATAATTTTTTTTTTTTTTTGCGTATATGAACGTAATTTATTATTTATGGATTAATTAGTGAAATGTTAACAATACGACGATAAGTCCCAGGGCTGTGATGTATAATTACGTATTTGTGATAAATGGGTACATGGCTTAGTATAGGATATATATATATATATATATATATATATATATATATATATATATATATATATATATATATATATATATATATATATATATTATATATATATATATATATATATATATATATATATATATATATATATATATATATATATATATATTACGCAGATATTGGAACAACCTACTCTGGAGTTTAAACGGAGTAAAGACATGTGTCAACAGGTGTTTGGTAAGGAAACACCACACACACACACACACACACACACACACACACCTACACCTGTAACTCACCTGTGAGAAGTAAAGAGATATTAGGAAAATAATATATATATATATATATATATATATATATATATATATATATATATATATATATATATATATATATATATATATATATTAGAAAATCACATTTTTTGTCACTGGCGATGTTTACCCCCGATTTTTGTTTGTTTGTTTGTTTGTTTTTTCCCTCCGTATATATACAGTATGTTTACTTGGCCCGTTGAGTTCTGTTTGTTCGTGATGTGTTGTTATGACCTGCTGGTGTGCTCCCGTTTGTTGTATCTGTTGTTGTGCCGTTGTTACATCTGTTTGTGTCGTACCATTACATCCGTTGCCGTTGTACCGTTACATCTGTTGACTGTGTAGAACAACCCGTTTGTAACGATGTCTTTCAAGTGTTCGGGGAAGGATTGTAGTGTGAGGTTGTGTTTTGATAACTATATGATTACAACTTCTGTGTTACAAGAGGGGGGGATGGATGGTTGTGAATTGTACACACGTGTTTGCCCCTTCTCTTAACCACATGTATATATATACATACATATGTACCTTGTCTTTACACACACACACACACACACACACACACACACACACAGACGCGCGCGCGCGTGAAGAGCTCCAGAGCTCTTGTGTTGCAGTGGAATATACAGATGACATCACAACGCGCCACAGTTCCCGGGGTTAACAAGGGTCACATAGTAATCACAGTGACCCAGTAGCTCACCCATGACTACCTAGGTCCACTTAACGCTGCCTGGGGCAACACAAACACCCACTGCTCATAAACACATACCGAAAGATTACGTAGATAAAAGAGGATACGATAAACACTATTGAGATGGGACTGAGAGGTATCTGGGTGTAATGCTAATCCCATAGTTGGGTTTTCGCTTTGATTGAGGCATGAGTTAGATGATCAACTGCTTCATTGCTTTGGTTGAGGCATGAATTAGATGATCCATTGCTTCATTGCTTCGGTTGAGGCATGAATTAGACGATCCACTGCTTCATTGCTTTGATTGAGGCATGAGTTAGATGATCAACTGCTTCATTGCTTTGGTTGAGACATGAATTAGATGATCAACTGCTTCATTGCTTTGGTTGAGGCATGAGTTAGATGATCAACTGCTTCATTGCTTTGGTTGAAACATGAATTAGATGATCAACTGCTTCATTGCTTTGGTTGAGACATGAATTAGATATCTAGATCAACTGCTTCATTGCTTTGGTTGAGACATGAATTAGATGATCAACTGCTTCATTTGCTTCGGTTGAGGCTTGAGTTAGATGATCAACTGCTTCATTTGCTTCGGTTGAGGCTTGAGTTAGATGATCAACTGCTTCATTGCTTTGATTGAGGCATGAATTAGATGATCAACTGCTTCATTGCTTTGGTTGAGACATGAACTAGATGATCAACTGCTTCATTGCTTTGGTTGAGACATGAATTAGATGATCAACTGCTTCATTTGCTTCGGTTGAGGCTTGAGTTAGATGATCAACTGCTTCATTGCTTTGATTGAGGCATGAATTAGATGATCAACTGCTTCATTGCATGAAGTAGATGATCCACTGCTTCATTGAGTAAGTAGTCACATGATACAAGGTGTCGTCTTGTGTATTGGCGTCGGTCTGTCTTTAAGAGATCAATCAAATCCATCGAGTGTGTGGAGAGGAGGAGGAGGAGGAGGAGGAGGTTAGATTTGCATACGTCCAAGACGATTGAAAAGGTCCTGGATGGGGAGGTGGTGAGGGAGCGAGTGTAAAAGAAGCCAGATTATCTCCATCGGTGAGGGAAGATATACAGGGAGGGAGGGAGGGAAAAAAGAATATAGATATAGATAGACTGTGATGAAAGAGAGAAGAAGGAGGAGAAGAAGGTGAAGAAGGAGGAGAAGGAAGAAGGAGGAGGAGGAGAAAGGAGGAGAAGGTAAATGGAATTGATTGACAAGAAGATGATGAAAGTGAAGAGTCTCTGAGTCTATCCGGGAACAGACGTGCTCACACACACACACACACACACACACACACACACACCCTACTCCCCCCCCCCTCCACCCTCATCTAGACGACCACCCCTCCCACCCCCTCCTCACCCCTTCTCAACTTCCCTCTCCTTCGTAGCTCTGTCCCCGCCAGAACCCACACCAAACATATACATTTTCTGGGTTAAAATGCTAATTACCCCCCCGGACGTTTGATATGATTAAAAGATGCATTATGACTTAGCATCCATGTGGAAATATCATTAGTCAACATTATGGTTTCTAATACGATCCGGGAACTCAACGGAGACTGGTGGACGGCAAAGGGGGGAAAGGGGTCTACGATGGGGGGTAGACAGGGGTGGTAGACGGGCAGAGGAGAAGCAAGACGGAGGATAGACAGTAGTGAGGTTTAGACGGTCGTAATGGTAGTTGTTGACCGTAGGAGACGGTAGATAGATACGGTTTGAAGAACGGTAGACGGTTTGGAGAACGGTAGACAGATGAAGGGGTACACTGCGAACGGAAGGAAGACAGAAGCAAGTGGAGGGTAGACAGATAGACAGACAGACAGTAGACGGGGGAAGGTGTAGGGGAGACAGTAGACGGATCTACGGTGGTTTATGAACACATAACGAAATTCATCAATGTAATATGTGCTCTTCCCACATAAATATGTGTCCTGAACTACCTATTATATGTGTCTTGAACTACCTATTATATGTGTCCTAAACTACCTAATTGCACCCTCTCCTCATCTTCTTCCTATCCGTTTTAAACCCCTTTTTTCCATCCCCCCCTTTCCTTTTCACCCACTCGTGCACACACACACACACACACACACACACACACACACACACACACACACACACACACACACACGAACCCTCTCCTACATCCCATTCCCTCCCTCGTTCGTTCCCCTCCCTCCCTCCCTCCTTCCCTTCCCTCCCTCCCTCCTTCTCCATACCTTCCACTTCGTTAGCCATGGTCGTGGTATGGGGGGGTCGTCGTCTCCCCCCACCCCCACCCCCCCCGGCGGCAGCAGCAACATTTGCTCCGGCTAATGTGACCGTGTAAGGGACAACCCGCTTATTACAATCACCGGGTATTGTCCTCCCTCGCTCCTGATAATAGTACCCGAGTTTACTGCCGTACAGGACGAACACACACACAGACACACACACACACACGACGACACCACCACCACCCCTACCCCCTTCCTCCCCTCCTCCCCTCCTCCTGTCGTCGTCTGCGGATAGGGGACGACGAGGACGACGACTACTACTACCGCCAGGGGGACGACGAGGACGAGGACGGGAGGGAGAGATAGAGAGAGAAGGAGTGAGTAGGGGGGCGAGTGAGTGAGGGGGTTCGAATTTAGTGTTCGTGACAAGTGAGTACACCACATGGGAGTGTAGGTGTAGTAACACGTCTTATGTCTATGATTCCTCACGTTAGTAGATGTCTATATTTATATATATAGTCTGTCTGCCAGGAGCGAGGGTCTGTCTGTCTGTCTGTCTGTCTGTCTGTCTGTGTACGTGAGCGTCTCTCTTTATATGTATATCTGTCTTTCTGTCTGTGTGTATATGTGAGCTTCCCTCTGTGTATATTATGTCTTTCTGTCTGTGTGTATATGTGAGCTTCCCTCTGTGTATATTATGTCTTTCTGTCTGTGTGTATATGTGAACGTTCCTCTATGTATGTATGTCTGTCTCTCTGTGTACCTAAGCCTCCCTCTGTGTACGTATATCTGTCTGTCTGTGTATGTGAACGTCCTTCTGTGTATGTCTGTCTGTCTGTGTATGTGAACGTCCTTCTGTGTATGTCTGTCTGTCTGTGTACGTGAGCCTCCTTTGTCTGTGTGTCTGTCTGTCTGTGTATTTGAACGCCCTTCTGTGTATGTCTGTCTGTCAGTCTGTCTGTGTACGTGAGCCTCCTTTGTCTGTGTGTCTGTCTGTCTGTGTATTTGAACGCCCTTCTGTGTATGTCTGTCTGTCAGTCTGTCTGTGTACGTGAGCCTCCCCTTTGTCTGTCTGTCTGTGGCTGGGTTACCCTCTCTGTGTACGTATTAGGAGGGAGTTTTACACCCAAGGGGGCCCACCCGCCCCCTTCCCTCCAAATCCAGCCATCTACTCTCGCATTTTGATTGAACATTTCTTTTCTCTTTTTCCTTTCTAAGTTTTCCACTGGTAGCTCCAGTGTCTTCCTCTCGTGTTGTAGCTCGTGCCAATGGGCTTCACGAGCGAGGAGCAGCGTGTCCGCCTCCCTCCCCTTACACTTCCCTTCCCTATTTATCCATTACAGTCTCATGTGTTGCCATGTGTGTGTGTGTGGATTTGCATATCTGTTATTACCTGTTTGTGGGTAACTTTGCACCCTGGGAATTCGTGTGTATCTTTACCATCTGTTTTTATTGCGCTGGTTTTGTGTGTGTGTGTGTGTGTGTGTGTGTGTGTGTGTGTGTGTGTGTGTGTGTGTGGTAGATTTTGAATATAATGTCATGTAATCTTCCTTCTTTTTTCATTTTTTCCATCTTGAAGCCAAATAGCCATTATCTGGTTTTACTCTATTGTATTCTGTCATTCCTCTCTCTCTCTCTCTCTCTCTCTCTCTCTCTCTCTCTCTCTCTCTGGACTTCCCAGAACTGGTTTACGTTGATATATTTCTTCTCTCTTGATGATAATTTGTGAAAAATCATAGGATGTTGACCGAAGTGGGTTCTGATACCTTGACTCTTTCCCTCGAAAGTCAGGGAAGCTAGCTCAATGTGTTTGGACCTTTTCCGTAAACCAGAGGATGAATTTTTTCTTTTTCTTTCTTAGAGAGAGAGAGAGAGAGAGAGAGAGAGAGAGAGAGAGAGAGAGAGAGAGAGAGAGAGAGAGAGAGAGAGCGGGAGGATTGAACCTCATCTGCCATTTTTTAAACTCCTTTAACTACGGCGTTCTGTAAGCCATTGTCTCCCTCTCTCCCCACCTTCCTCCTCCCCCGGCGCTGATAAGGTCTGATAAGAAGGTCAATATATAAGCCATGAGTCCTGTGTCGGTCCTCCTCCTGCTGCTATCTCCGTCGTGTTCACCATTCATGGCGACTACAGTTTCGTTATGTTGAACAACTGGATTTCCTTTTAGAAACTTTTTTTTATATTATCATAACTGTGAAGTATTTATTGGATTAAAGTCATAAAACCATGTATCACACCCCCATCACCTCCCGCCCCATCAACCCTCCCCATCAACTCTCCCTCATCAACTCTCCCTCATCAACTCTCCCTCATCAACTCCCCATATCAACTCTCCCTCATCAACTCTCCCTCATCAACTCCCCATATCAACTCTCCCTCATCAACTCCCCATATCAACTCTCCCTCATCAACTCCCCATATCAACTCTCCCTCATCAACTCTCCCCCATCAACTCCCCCGCATCAACTCCCCATATCAACTCTCCCTCATCAACTCTCCCTCATCAACTCTCCCCCATCAACTCTTCCCTCATCAACTCCCCCTCATCAACTCCTCCCCATCAACTCCCCACCTCCATCCCATGTATCACCCTCGTCCTTCTATTTCCCTTCCCCATTCCCTCCTACCCCTCCACTTCGTTTGCCTGCTTCATCCATCCATTACCCTCCCTCCTTCCCTCCCTCCCTCAACTACCCCATCTTCCCTCCTCTTCCCTCCTTCCTTCCCTCCCTCCCTCCTTCCTTCCATCCTTCCTTCCTCCCTTCCTTCTCTCCCTCCCCTTCCTTCCTTCCTTCCTTTCTATCTCACTCCACCCATCCCCCCCCCCCCCCTCATACCACCGCATCCATCCTCGTCCATCCCATCTGCCGTGGCAACTGTCAGCTGGGCGAGGGGGGGGGGCGGTCGGGGTCTGTCCCCCTCCCTTCCCTCCCCCCCACCCCAACCACCTGAACTAACCAATTAGGGGCTTAGGCCCCTGCGCCCTGATAGGCCGCCATCTGATTACCTGCTCAGGTGAGAAAACACACGAGTGGCGGGAGTCGACCAGCCAGTCGACCTGGTCGACTGGCTGGTCGAACCAACCGACCACTCGACCAGCCAGTCGACCACACAGCCAGGCTCCCAGGTTAATCTCCCGCTTCGGCAGCTCAGCCTCAGCTCAAGAAATTTTTCCCTCACGTTAAGTAGTTGTTAAGTAGTTGTTAAGTAGTTGTGAGATCGTCTGGCCTGGTTGTTATAGGCCCTTGAGGAGCACCATGATGGTGGTACGACCCTTGAGCACCATGACGGTACGACACGAGCACGACAGTACGACCCTTGAGCACCATGACGGTACGACCCTTGAGTACGATGGTACGACCCTTGAGTACGATGGTACGACCCTTGAACACCATGACGGTACGACACGAGCACGACAGTACGACCCTTGAGCACCATGACGGTACGACCCTTGAGTACGATGGTACGACCCTTGAGTACGATGGTACGACCCTTGAACACCATGACGGTACGACCCTTGAACACCACGGTACGACACGAGCACGACGGTACGACCCTTGAACACCATGACGGTACGACCCTTGAACACCACGGTACGACACGAGCACGACAGTACGACCCTTGAGCACCATGACGGTACGACCCTTGAGTACGATGGTACGACCCTTGAACACCATGACGGTACGACCCTTGAACACCACGTTACGACACGAGCACGACGGTACGACCCTCGAGCGCCGCGCTGGTGGTACGACTTCTGGGGATGATACCTTGACCTTTGTCCTGAATCTCAAGGGTCAGGTCAAAAGGCCAGGCCATCCCCACCCCCTAAGGGTCGTACTGCGTACACACACACACACACACACACACACACACACACACACACACACCCGCGTGAACGAGGCTGCGTTCGGAACACATGACTAAACCACTGAGGCAGCGGAGAGAAATGATCCACACTTGGCTCCTTCCTCCGTTCCTTCTTTGGGGAAGTAATACAGGAGGGGAGGAGGATTTCTTCGTTACGGCGATGGTAACTGGCTACCGTTACTTTAACCCCTTCGTTACTGAGATGGTAACTGGTTACCGTTACTTTAACCCCTTCGTTACTGAGATGGTAACTGGTTACCGTTACTTTAACCCCCTTCGTTACGGCGATGGTAACTGGTTACCGTTACTTTAACCTCCTTCGTTACTGAGATGGTAACTGGTTACCGTTACTTTAACCCCCTTCGTTACGGCGATAGTAACTGGTTACTGTTACTTTAACCCCCTTCGTTACGGCGATGGTAACTGGTTACCGTTACTTTAACCTCCTTCGTTACTGAGATGGTAACTGGTTACCGTTACTTTAACCCCCTTCGTTACGGCGATAGTAACTGGTTACTGTTACTTTAACCCCCTTCGTTACGGCGATAGTAACTGGCTACTGTTACTTTAACCCCCTTCGTTACGGCGATAGTAACTGGTTACCGTTACTTTAACCCCTTCGTTACGGCGATGGTAACTGGTTACAGTTACTTTAACCCCTTTCGTTACGGCGATGGTAACCGTTTGGTTACCGTTACTTTAACCCGTTCATTACGGCGATGGTAACCGTTTGGTTACCGTTACTTTAACCCTTTCGTTACGAGCTCGTAACCCTTTGGTGACAGCCACTTTAACCCTTTGTTATACTACGCCACCGGGACCTGTTTACGTAAACCATTGTTTACTTACGACTAATCTCTCTACACTAATTACGACATAATCGCCACTTAATTGCGTCTGTTATGCATATTAATTATGATGCCGTAATGACTCCGCCATCTGAATGTTTAATTACTGTCGTCTGATTACTCAGTTACCGCCATTTGATTACTTGATGACTACTATTTAACTACTACTATCTAACTACCGAATTATTGAATTACTTGGATGGTATCGTTCATGTACTTGATTACTACCATAACTACCATTTTAGTACTCGTTAGCATTTAATTACTTCACTACAACCATCTGATTACTCGATTACTACTGTTTAATTACGTGATTACTTTCCTCTAGTTATCTGATTACTCGATTACTACTGTTTAATTACGTGATTACTTTCCTCTAATTGTTTGATGACTACCATTTCATTCCTTGGTTACGCTCATCCAACCACCTCATTAGGGTGACTTAATTAGTGAGTCAGGGTTCATTAACTACCAGTTGATGGTGATTTATGCTTCTCATTACTCCAGTTTAACGAGATCATGCGGAACACTTAACCAGTAATTGCGACTATTTAACCACATGTTAATGACGGTTAATTTAACGACCGTGGGGTTTAAACCAGGTTAACCGTAAAGGGGGATTTAAACGCCTTTTAAATACCTTGGTGTTAATGGGGGGGGGTCTAATTTGTCCATGGGAGATTTAATCACTCAATTAAGGAAGACTAATTATACAAATTAGTCAGTATTTACTTCTCTTATTATAATTGCCTTCATTAATACAACCCTTTAATTATAATTATCTGACATAATTAACGGAAACCACCCTTTTCGTAATTAAGGTGAATTATTGCACACCCCTTTAATTGCGGTTTAATTACCCCCATCCTAAGCTTTAGGACAGGGGCCCCCCCCACCCCCCCATAAGGCCATCCGACCCCCCCCCCCTGGTTAAACAGTACGATAATCTTTTGACTTCTTTTGTACGAAGCTTTTGCTCCAGGGGGCGTGTGTGTGGCGTGTGGGGGCGCGGCCATGCTGAGCGCTGTGTCGGCCGGCTTAATAGCCGTCGGTCGGGGTAGAGGCGGTGCCGGTCGGGGGTAGAGACGGTGCCGGTCGGGGGAGCCGTGGGGTGTAGTCTACGAACGGCGACCGGCGCAGGGGGTTAGGTTAACCGACCGGCACTACAGGTGCCGGCTGGGTAGCAGGCTAGCCTCGCCTGCACCGTGGTTGTACGGTGTGATTAACATGTTGTGAACAAGCTTCATGTGGAGCGGGTAGCGACGGGAATGGATGAAGGCAAGTATGAATATGGACATATGTATGTATGTGTATATCTGTATATGTATGTATATGTGCGTATATAAATATATATATATATATATATATATATATATATATATATATATATATATATATATTTTTTTTTTTTTCATACTATTCGCCATTTCCCGCATTAGCGAGGTAGCGCTAAGAACAGAGGACTGGGCCTTTGAGGGAATATCCTCACCTGGCCCCCTTCTCTGTTCCTTCTTTTGGGAAAAAAAAAAAAAAAAAAAAAAAAAAAAAAAAAAAAATCAGCGATAAAGTATAATAAACATAATAGATATATATATACATCATAAAAATCCTTTTCCATTCAGGTTGTACACCTTCGGGTTTTATTTTCTCTCAAATTCATGAGATGAATTAAGATTAGAAAAAAATCTTTTTGAATCCCCCGGGCGTATGGGATCCAATGTCTTCATTCCTTGTCCATAATGACTCGTTTATCCGTACTGCACATCTCTCCGCGTCTCGTTTATCCGTACTGCACCTCTCTCCGTGTCCCGTTTATCCGTACTGCACCTCTCCTTTTCCTCCATTCCTCGTTTATCTGCTTCCCGTTTTCTCCGCTCACAGTACATCCACATCCCGTTTTCTCCACTCTCCGCCTAAACGCATCCTATTTTCTAGACTCCGTTTATCCACATCCCGTATTCTCCTCTACCCCGTTTACCGGCATTCCGTTTTCTCCGCTCTCCACTCATCCACACCCCGTTTTCTCCACTCCTACCCCCTCGTTCATCCTCAGCTCGTTTTCCTCCACACCCCGTTTTCTCCGCTCCCCGTTTATCCGCCCGTATCAGCCGCCTACCTCACGGCTACCTCTCCACCCCCCCCCCCTCCCTCCCCTCCCCCCCCCCCCCCCCCCCCCCCACCCAGTCCGTCAAAACATACACACGGCGATCCAATTCTGGGAAAGTAATTGGCCAAGGAAAAGTCTATTAGTGTCCGGATTGGCTAGTTTGTTATTGCCCTTTACTGCCCATCATCTCCCCATCCCCCCCTCCCCCACAACCTGACCCCCTCCCCAACCACCACCCCCCCCCCCCTTCGACGGACGAGGACTGGAGGGGGGGAGGGATGAAGTGGGGGTGGTGGGGGGGCGGACGTACGCGGGGGGGGGGGGGGGGGGGGGCGCTTGACGACCCGAGGTCACACACTCTCGTTTGCGAGACCCGCCACACAGGTTGGGTCAGTGGGTCGTGGAGGACGACCACGATATGTGTGGTGGGTCGTGGTACGACCACGTACTGGTACTGGTACCACGGCCGAACCACCGTCTCCCGCTAATGATGGTAGTGGTGGTAGTGGTAGTGGTGTTCGCTGGTAGTGCTGTTCGCTCGTCATGATGTTCGCTGGTAACGCTGTTCGCTGTTTATGCTGCTGCTGGTAATGATGTTCGCTGTTAATGCTGTTCGCCGGTAATGCTGTTCGCCGGTAATGCTGTTCGCTGATAATGATGTTCGCTGGTAATGCTGCCGCTGGTAATGCTGTTCGCTGGTAATGCTGTTCGCTGGTAATGCTGTCGCTGGTAACGCTGTTCGCTGGTAATGCTGCCGCTGGTAACGCTGTTCGCCGGTAATGCTGCCGCTGGTAACGCTGTTCGCTGGTAATGCTGCCGCTGGTAATGCTGTTCGCTGGTAATGCTGTCGCTGGTAACGCTGTTCGCCGGTAATGCTGTTCGCTGATAATGATGTTCGCTGGTAATGCTGTTCGCTGGTAATGCTGCCGCTGGTAATGCTGTTCGCTGGTAATGCTGCCGCTGGTAATGCTGTTCGCCGGTAATGCTGTTCGCTGATAATGATGTTCGCTGGTAATGCTGTTCGCTGGTAATGCTGTCGCTGGTAACGCTGTTCGCTGGTAATGCTGCCGCTGGTAACGCTGTTCGCTGGTAATGCTGCCGCTGGTAACGCTGTTCGCCGGTAATGCTGCCGCTGGTAATGCTGTTCGCTGGTAATGCTGCCGCTGGTAACGCTGTTCGCCGGTAATGCTGCCGCTGGTAACGCTGTTCGCTGGTAATGCTGCCGCTGGTAACGCTGTTCGCTGGTAATGCTGCCGCTGGTAACGCTGTTCGCCGGTAATGCTGACGCTGGTAACGCTGTTCGCTGGTAATGCTGCCGCTGGTAATGCTGTTCGCTGGTAATGCTGTCGCTGGTAACGCTGTTCGCTGGTAATGCTGTCGCTGGTAACGCTGTTCGCTGGTAATGCTGTCGCTGGTAACGCTGTTCGCTGGTAATGCTGTCGCTGGTAACGCTGTTCGCTGGTAATGCTGTCGCTGGTAACGCTGTTCGCTGGTAATGCTGTTCGCTGGTAACGCTGTTCGCCGGTAATGCTGCCGCTGGTAACGCTGTTCGCCGGTAATGCTGCCGCTGGTAACGCTGTTCGCCGGTAATGCTGCCGCTGGTAACGCTGTTCGCCGGTAATGCTGCCGCTGGTAACGCTGTTGTCTGCTGGTGTTGTTCTGACCTTAATTACTTTCCCCACAATCTCATGATGCACTAATTGTCTCCCTTACGTGAGGGATTCTCTTTCGCCCAGACCCTAGTAAGCCTTGTGGTTAATGAAACATGTCATTATATATATATATATATATATATATATATATATATATATATATATATATATATATATATATATATATGGCGTCCTAGCTTCGTCTCTTCGATGTATATCAACTGACTGTTATATTTCTCTCTTGTGTCTCCCCTGATGATGTGATTATTACACGAAAGTGCACTTGGGAACTTTTCGTGTTTCATTTTCCCCGTGGACTCATAGGAATATATATATATATAATATATATATATATATATATATATATATATATATATATATATATATATATATATATATATATATATATAGATAGATAGATAGATAGATAGATAGATAGATGTGTCATCTTCCTTGCTGGCTCCTCTCTTCGTCTCACTCACTCCCTCCCCCTCATTCATCAGGCCCTCCCTCATCCACCCTTCCGCCACACGTCATCACCATCAATCAATGAGTCAACTTCCATCACATCATCAACCACGGGGGAGGGGGGGGTTTAAAGGGGGAGGGAGGGGGGTAAGGACGTTGTCGACTCCCTCCCTCCCTCCCTCCCTCCCTCCCTCCCTCCCCCAAAGACCACAGGCCTGGCCTTCACCAGTGTCCAGCTGACCATTGTCACGATGGTACGACCCATGAGCACGACGATACGACCCTTGAACGACGATACGACCCTTGAGCACGACGGTACGACCCTTGAGCACGACGGTATACGACCCTTGAGCACGACGGTACGACCCTTGATGCAGGACGGTACGACCCTTGAGCACGACGGTACGACCCTGGAGCACGACGGTACGACCCTTGAACGACGATACGACCCTTGAGCACGATGGGACGACCCCTTACGTCGGACGGCCTGACCTTTGACCTAACCTTTATAATGAACGACCAGTTCTAAGTCCAGGGGCCATTGTCGGTACGACCTAAGGGTATACGACTTTCGACCGTACCACCTTCTCAAAGGTCGTACCGCCCTCCCAAGGGTTGTGCAGTTGTACTCAAAGGGTCGTGCCCTTCGTACCGAAAAAGATTATTTTACCCATGAAAAATATTACCGATCTATTTCTTTCCTCGTATAATCCATATAGATATATCTCCTCTTTCCCCCCCCCCACCACATATATATATATATATATATATATATATATATATATATATATATATATATATATATATGCATGTGTATATATGTATGTGTCTGTGTGTGTATATACATGTGTACATTGAGATGTATAGGTATGTATATTTGCGTGTGTGGACGTGTATGTATATACATGTGTATGGGGGTGGGTTGGGCCATTCCTTTCGTCTGTTTCCTTGCGCTACCTCGCAAACGCGGGAGACAGCGACAAAGCAAAATGAAATAATATATTATATGTATATTCGTCACCTGTTGCCTTGATACATATCATTATCTTGGGATTATCAGGGAATCATTTCCTCTTCATGTAATTAACACAGAGCAGTCCATTTTCTTTTTCTTTTTTTTTATTCTTTTTCTGTTTTTTTTTGATCACCAGTTCACCGTGTGGTTCAGTGGGATGTGACGTCACATACCCTGGACGCCTATCTATTGTCCAGTCTCTTCGACCCATTTATATATATATATATATATATATATATATATATATATATATATATATATATATATATATATATATATATTATCCCTGGGGATAGGGGAGAAAGAATACTTCCCACGTATTCCCTGCGTGTCGTAGAAGGCGACTAAAAGGGGAGGGAGCGGGTGGCTGGAAATCCTCCCCTCTCGTTTTTTTTTTTTTTTAATTTTCAAAAGAAGGAACAGAGAGGGGGCCAGGTGAGGATATTCCAAAAAAGACCCAGTCCTCTGTTCTTAACGCTACCTCGCTAACGCGGGAAATGGCGAATAGTTTAAAGAAGAAAGAAAAAGATATATATATATATATATATATATATATATATATATATATATATATATATATATATATATATATATATATATATATATCGTACATAAGGAGATAGAATATGTCAGACTATCAGGGGATCAGGGAATTTAAACTTTATAGCGTAGACATAAGAAGGAGGAGAGGAAGAAGAAGAGGAGGAAGAAGAAGAAGAGGAAGAGGAAGAAGGAGAGGAAGAAGAAGAAGAAGAGGAAGAGGAAGAAGGAGAGGAAGAAGAAGAAGAAGAGGAAGAGGAAGAAGGAGAGGAAGAAGAAGAAGAAGAGGAAGAGGAAGAAGGAGAGGAAGAAGAAGAAGAGGAAGAGGAAGAAGAGAGGAGAGAAGAAGGAGAGAAGAAGAAGAAGAGGAAGAGGAAGAAGGAGAGGTAGAAGAAGAAGAAGAGGAAGAGGAAGAAGGAGAGGAAGAAGAAGAAGAGGAAGAAGGAGAGGTGACTCGTTTGTGTTGATGTTTGTGTTGATGTCCGTGTTAGTGTCCGCGTTAATGTCCACAGTGATGTCTGCGTTGATGTCCGTGTTGACGTCCGTGTTGACGTCCGCGTTCATGTCCGTGTTCACGTCCGTGTTGATGTCAGTGTTGACGTCCGTGTTGACGTCCCTGACCATTCAGCATCAGTCGAGAGACATCATGAGGGTGGGTGTGTAAAGCGAAGGACTTCATTAAACTGTTCGTGATGGAAAGATCACAACGAAAGAGGGGTTACAACACACACACACACACACACACACACACACGTACGTTCGTATGGATAATCGACGGTACGATGCTTGAGGAAGACGGTACAGTCCGTAAGCACGACGGTACAATACAAGTACAACGGTGCATGGGGTGAAAAGCCGGGCCATCATACCCAAGGGTCGTACCGTCGTGCTCAATGGTCGTACCGTCGTGATCAATGGTCGTACCGTCGTGCTTAATGGTCGTACCGTCGTGCTCAATGGTCGTACCGTCGTGTTCAAGGGTCGTACCGTCGTGCTCAAGGGTCGTACCGTCGTGCTCATGGGTCGTAACGCCGTGACCAAAGGTCGAAAGGTCGTACCGTCGTGCTCGAGGGGTCGTACCGTCGCGGTCAAAGGATCGCACCGCCGTGTTCAGTGGTCGTACCGTCGTGCGTGGTCAAGGGTCGTACCATCCTCTTCAAGAGGCCAAAACCCACATTGAATACATATATAATCAACAGAGAGAGAGAGAGAGAGAGAGAGAGAGAGAGAGAGAGAGAGAGAGAGAGAGAGAGAGAGAGAGAGAGAGAGAAATCCTTATTCTCCAACACGTCGTTAAATACTGTTGTCAAGTGTTTGGTCGAGTGGAAAGACCACCTTCTGCCTTCCTCTCCTCCTCCTCCTCCACCTTGGCCGCCCGCTTCATCTCAAGCTAATATCTTAAGGTAATTGCGTGACAGGGTATTGCACAGGCCTGCCCACTAAAGGAAATTTCTCCCGCCACGTAATTGGATGTGATTATTAAAGACTTTATACAGGCGAGTGAGGGAAATACCTTCATGAATAACGCAGGCAAGATTATCAATGTGATTATACTTTAATGATGGCGAAAAGCAAGGCAGGGCGAACGAAGAGCTCCAATGTAATTTTTTTTTTTTTTCCTCAACTCGGTATTTTATCATGCGACAGGGTCGTGATCCCTGTTCATACCCTGTTTAAATTACCATCTTCTTTCTCTCTTATATTTACATATGACGATGCCCTCTCGTATTTCTGGCAGTTTGTGTCATACGGTGTGGTGAAGAGACATCCAAAAGATCTCAAACACTAAATAACGCTTGAACATACGTGTTAAGAGGGAGCATAGATCAATTGACCTTCCCCGTGAGAGCAGGCGTGAACGACTGACACCCAGAGCCATCTGTTGCCCACACTCTAAATCAACCCGATGACAGGTCCCGGAAACTAATTTAAAAACTTTTATAATCAAAGATTCACTCGTCTGTTTAACACCGCTTGATATTCCTCCTCATATTCTAAATCCACGGTTATCACATAAGGTAATTTACTTTAACAAGTGTGCGGTGTGAGGGAAGAAATTAAATGCTTTTAAAACGCGCGTTGGAAACCGGCGTCAATTGAGGCGAGGGCGGGAACTGACTCCGCCCAAGATATGCGTACGATACCGACGACACTTGTACGAGTTTCTCTCCTCCTCCTCCTCCTCTTTCTCTCTCTCTCTCACTCTCTCTCTCTCTCTCTCTCGCCTGATCACGGCGTAGCCAGTGTAAATGATTATCACGTTACCTCGCGCTTTTCATGTCCTAAGCCGTCTTTGTCATGGAATATAAGTCAGTCTCCGTGGATATTAAGAGGATCGCCCAGCCGGCTATATGTACTGGTGGATGAAGGCGAGAGAGAGAGAGCGAGAGGGAGGAGGGGAGAGAGAGACTCAGTAATTCTGTTGTCTCTCTCATTTTGGGCGAGAAATTGATGACCAGAACTGGGCATTTCCTTCATCCTTCCTAGATTAGAATTCATGAAAATTGTTATTTGGGGGAGTGAGGTTCCCTGTAGCAGGCGAGGCTACGTGAGGTTGGAAAGAGAGACCCCGTTGCGTCTCTCTCCATTCACATATTTTTCCATTTTTTTTTTTCCTTTGGTAAGAAATTCATATATATTTTTTTTTCTGTTCGTGTTGTTTTTTTTTTTTTTATTTTCGGGTGGATTTGTACGGCATGTTAGACGACATGGGAGAAATTCCTCGCCATTGTATATACATAAGAGTATATATATATACGTTAACACATATGTTTTATCATACGTATATGTATGGCAGTCATACAGACGTACAGACAAATGCACGTAAAGATATACGTATGATAAGTATGTCCGGAAAAGCGTGTAGTTATTCATACATAGAAATATACATGTACATGCTTACGCTTATGTATGGGTAAGCATGTATCCTACGTGTAAGCATGTACATGTATATTTTTGTATGTATACATACTGTGTGAATACACATTATCCATTACGCGGCGCACACACACACACACACACACACACACACACACACACACACACACACGGGCCTCTGTGATGTAGTAGCAAGTGTTAGCGACCATAAGACAGCGCTGGCCACTCCGAGGTTGGACCTGTATCGGTTCGAATCCTAGGCGTGGCTGACGGCCTACATCCAACCTAGGTGTTCATCCTCCCTTTGAGACCGGTCGATGAATAAATACCTGGCTTAGGTTCGTGAGTGTGTGTGTGTGTGTGTGTGTGTGTGTGCGTGTGTAAAGACATTGTACATATATATACGAATTTAAAATGCGGGGCAACACGTGGGTTAAGTAAACCTCTCCCCGTAACACACAACTGGTAATTGATAATTGATAATTGTAATTGACAATGTACTGCACGTGTTGTTAGACGAGAAGGTGATTAAAGAAAAACCAGTTTTTTTTTCTTTTTTACGTAGAACACGAGACACTCCTATATCATGATAGCATTGTCTACATACCCTGGGCTCCCACTAACTTAAACTACATATTAATATGTACTGTCTACATACCTTGGGCTCCCACTAACTTAAACTACATATTTGTATGTACTGCCTACATACCCTGGGCTCCCACTACCTTAAACTACATATTTGTATGTACTTTTCTACATACCCTGGGCTCTCACTAACTTAAACTACATATTTGTATGTACTGTCTACATACCCTAGGCTCCCACTAACTTAAACTACATATTAATATGTACTGTCTACATACCCCTGTGCTCCCACTAACTTAAACTACATATTCATATGTACTCTCTACATACCCTGGGCTCCCACTAACTTAAACTACATATTCATATGTACTCTCTACATACCTTGGGCTCCCACTAACTTAAACTACATATTAATATGTACTGTCTACATACCCTGGGCTCCCACCAACTTAAACTACATATTTATATGTACTCTCTACATACCCTGGGCTCCCACTAACCTAAACTACATATTTATATGTACTAACGTTTTGGTGTGGAATATGTACCAACGTTATGGCCACAGGGTCTGATGATGTATGTGAACCTGATATAAGGGATATATGTATATTATATGGCTTATATTTGACCAAGACTCAGGTTTCTGTCTTGGAAAGGTCAAAGGCCCTCACGAGGGTTGAAGGAGGGAGGGGGAGGTCAAAGGTGAAAGGTCATTAGACTGGACTTCATCGTCTTTTAGAACCGTCTATGTAGATGATGTGTGTGTGTGTGTGTGTGTGTGTACGTCATCGTAGTTGCCACACGTCACGAGATATTTTTTACAAGGAGGAACAGTGAGATATCTTTATCTCTCACAGTGAGATATCTTTATCTTTATCTCTCACAGTGAGAGAGACGCGTTTATCCTCCGTCTACAAGGACGGGTTTACGTTAGAACAAGCATGATGACACGACCTCTGCTGGCTCGTTCCGAAGTGAACTACTCCATAGTAATTAGAGACGCTAAATGAATGTCGTCTTTTTAAGATAATTATATGAAAGTATTTATTATATTTATTATATGAAGTATATAATCAATTTTCTTTTTGAGTTATTTAGGATATAAGAATGTTATGTGATCAGATTTATTAAGTAAACATAAATTATCGATTAAACTTATGATTAATTTGATAATTCTAAATTATGAAAACTGAAATTTCAGCGAAATCTAAACACAGTTCATATATATATATATATATATATATATATATATATATATATATATTATCCCTGGGGATAGGGGAGAAAGAAAACTTCCCACGTATTCCCTGCGTGTCGTAGAAGGCGACTAAAAGGGGAGGGAGCAGTGGGCTGGAAATCCTCCCCTCACGATTTTTAATTTCTTTTTTAGTTTTCCAAAAGAAGGAACAGAAAAGAGGGCCTGGTGAGGATATTCCCTCAAAGGTTCAATCGTCTGTTCTTCACGCTACCTCGCTAACTCGGGAAATGGCGAATAGTATGAAAGAAAGAACGAAAAGAATATATATATATATATATATATATATATATATATATATATATATATATATATATATATATATATATATATCGACCATTTCTTAGAAGAGGGATGAACAGCTGGGTTGACTATGGACCGACTGTCGCGACCAATATTCGAACCTGTACGAACGGCCAGTGAAGGCGTGACGGCTAGGAAGACGACACCAGGGAGAACAAGAACACTGATGGTTATTAGCTGGTTGTTCAAAGTTATAAGCCAATGGCGTAAGAGGGTTGGTCATTCTGGCCTAACGTAAAATTATTAAAATCCGTCGAAAAAAATTTTAAAAATTTTTTTTGGTGTGTTTATCCAATGCGACCGAAGTGATAGTTATGGATTTCGTCATGGTGAATTATGATCTTGTTTATCATTTATATTTTAATTAACGTAAGTAGCGATTTACTTTATTTTAGGTTTTTTTTTTTTTTGAAAACGGGTTTAAAGGAAATGTCGCAGCTCATGGTCTGCTTTCGTTTGAACATAATTTTTTTTCTTTAGATAATTTCCTTCTGGTACCACAATTACTAATGTAACATTGTAGTATTTATTTATTTATTTTTTTTCACAAAGCAATTGGATTCACTTTACCAACTTGCATCTAATGTCTCATTTACCGGTAATTTTTTTTTCATTATTATTATTAGTAACTGATTTACACTTTGCTAAAAGAAAAAAAAATAATGATATCTTTTTTTGACAGTTTGCAAAAAAAGAGAATTGAAAAATTGTATTTCCTGGTCATTAAGATAACTACTGGTTTGATTGTTTGTATGGCCTCTGGTGGGGGTTCGATCATCAACAAATTTAAGTCAATTATAAGAACACCAACCTCAAATTATGACCAATTACCGTAAGATCTTATTGATGATTTTCTTCTGGTGTTTTGAATAATAATTTAAAAATAGAAAGAATAGAACACATAACAGCCACTTAAACCCCTCCCTCCCCCTCCCCCATTGTGTCCCTCTGCTTATCAAAAATATATATATAAAAAAAATTTCGTCTGGTCAAAATACAAAATGTAAAACATGATAAGAATTATTCTGTATTGTAAAATTACATTAATCGGTAGTTTTTTTTTCTATTAATTTTTCCGGTTTTTATTTTCATCACAATATCTTTCTCATGGAGTGTTGTATATACTTTAAAATAAAAGAAAACGAATAAATATTTTTTGTTGTTGTTGAGTCTAGCATTTATATAATTTTTCAGAATATCTGAAAATTCTATTCGTAAAACGTTGGGTTGCTGAACAAAATATCTGTTTGTACACGTTATGCATATATATATATATATATATATATATATATATATATATATATATATATATATATATATATATATATATATATATATATATATATAATGTGTATCGTCAGATTTCTGGTCATTAAGTCAGTAATTATATATACACGCATTAATCATACCCAACTGAAATAAAAAGAAACAGAATTTACATTTCTTTCGCTTTCCCCATTTTTTTTATCTCATCATTGTAAATCATTATATATTAATTTCCTGATAAAATTTTTTTTTGTATATACCATTTATCATGAAGCCAAAATATCTACCAAGATTTTACACTTTTTTTTTTTTTTAGCTTTATAGAAAGGAACATAGAACTCAATAGATTATATAATCGACCATCATTCTTGCCATTGCGCCGTACGATAGATTATATTCTGTAATATAATTATGTAATCTTGAAAGTTAAAGAAATTGATTCCTCCAACGCGTCAGATGAAGTTAGTATCAACAAAACTCGCGTTTGTCGTAAAAAATTTTTCTCTCCCATTTCTAACAAGTTTCCATTCTTCGGATCACGTAAGACATGGCCAAACAGGATCACGTAAGACATGGCCAAACAGGATCACGTAAGACATGGCCAAACAGGATCATGTAAGACATGGCCAAACAGGATCATGTAAGACATGGCCAAACAGGATCATGTAAGACATGGCCAAACAGGATCATGTAAGACATGGCTAAACAGGATCCAGTCATGGTATTTGAGATCCACTGATGCGTATCAAAGCTGGCCAGTACATAATGTAAATCTCTTATCTATTGAGATCGAATGTGGATGTGTCTGACCGACTCTCCACGCTTTCCGTGATACAAATGTTTATGAAGATACAAATGTTTATGAAGAAGGTATAGAGGAATTATTATTTTCCTCTTTAGATGTTAAACCAGTTTTATTTATTTTTGTTTTTTAGTTTCTTTAATTTTTTTTTTTTGAACTATATCTCGATCCTTCGAGATTATGAGATTGTATTTCAAGGGGAGTGAGAGAGGGTATTTCTTGTTTATATATCTCTTTCTCCTTCTGATACCATCTGGTTCGCCCTTTCCTACGCCAGAGAGATGCATTCAAGAAAAAGAAGAAAAAGAAAAGAGAATTGTATTTATAAACAAGTGTGGTGACCGCTTGAATTGGTCATTGGATTTTTTTAAATTTTATATTATATAGGAAAGAGGGACTGTAATTACTTTAGGTATAACTACACTCCTTTTTATTTTGGATACAAGAAAAGGAAAGAAATACTTTGAAATTGATTTTGAAGTATTTTTTTTAAATAAACTTTGTTAATATTTCATGCTATCATTTCTCTTTCATTTCTTTTTAGACAGTGATATATATATATTAGACCAATGCTTGGTTTTTGGACATTATCATTATGTAGTCATATATATATATATATATATATATATATATATATATATATATATATATATATATATATATATATAAGTGTAAAATTGATAAACATTGGTTGTTTCCTGGTGAGCAATCGTTATGTCTGTGTGTCAGGGCCATTTCAACTCATCATCCCCCCCCACAACACTTAACAAGTCTTATTAAGTAGCTGGAGAAATGATTTGTGAAAACATAAAGAACATATCTTTGTACCAACTCATTTAAGATAATTCCCCTGGAGGCTCCGTCATGGTAATGGAGATTTAAACACAGTTTGTGGCTTTAGTGAGACGAAACCTTCCTACCTGTGAGACTCCCTAGACGCTGAACCTCCCTGCCCTGGGACACACAGACACACACACACACACACACACACACACACACACACACACACACACACACAGTTTTTTTTTCAAGGGATTCAAACATTTATTTACGTCGGTTGGATAAGCTTGAAGGACATTATTACATTTCAGTTATTTAAGTTTGGTAACTATTGAATGTTCTGTTCACTAGGTGACACTTGACCGGGTGTATCATTACACATTTTTCACATGATGAAAGTATTTGTGTAGGTTGAGGGATAGAGTGTGTGTGTGTGTGTGTGTGTCTCATTATTTGTTCAATTTTCACGTGATAAAAGTATTGTGTAGGTTGAGGGATAGTGTGTGTGTGTGTGTGTGTGTGTGTGTCTCATTATTTGTTCAATTTTCACGTGATAAAAGTATTGTGTAGGTTGAGGGATAGAGTATGTGTGTGTGTGTGTGTGTGTGTGTGT
>NC_092242.1:8643498-8668498 GCF_036320965.1 Panulirus ornatus | reverse complement strand
TAGTTTATATTGATCTTGTGAGACCAGATGGTTCACAAGTAGTTTGTGTTGATCTTATGTGAGACCAGATGGTTCACAAGTAGTTTGTGTTGATCATATGAGAAACAGATGGTTCACAAGTAGTTTATGTTGATCTTATGTGAGACCAGATGGTTCACAAGTAGTTTGTGTTGATCATATGAGAAACAGATGGTTCACAAGTAGTTTATGTTGATCTTATGTGAGACCAGATGGTTCACAACGAGTCGTTGTCCCGAAAGGCTTGAGTTAAGCGCCTGTTTGTCTGTTTGTTTGTGTGTTTCTTTTTGACATTTTTCAGTTCCTTGTTTTGCTTCGTCGTACACATAAGGGAAGGATTATCGTACACCAGAGATTGCATTATCTTATTGATAACTTCCCTTATATATATATATATATATATATATATATATATATATATATATATATATATATATATATATATATATATATATATATATAGTGTTCATGGGATCAGAATTTCCTTGATTAGTGCATCGAGCTAAAAGACTTAAGTCACCAAACAAACAAATAAAACAAAATAAAACCCATCCAGTCATGCTACTCAAGCAGGTGTTACCGTACGCAATTAGTTCTCATCGTAAACAGAGAGAGAGAGAGAGAGAGAGAGAGAGAGAGAGAGAGAGAGAGATTGTTGTCCTAACGTGAGGGTTTAATCATCGTACTCGGGGACGTGAGTCATCGTCGTAAATAGTTAATCATCGTACACAGTGGCTTCACTCATCATACCCTGACCATCGTGGTCAAGGCCTTCTTAAGTCAGCGTCGTACCCTGGAGTATAGTCATCGTACTCAAGGACTGAAAGTTATCGTACGCTGAAGTAGATCATCGTACACAAGGCCTTTAGTCATTATATATATATATCCTGAAGTTCAGTTATCGTACTCCGAGACATAAGTCATCGTACTCTATATATTTTCAGATGTGTTATTGTACCTTTATAGATATGATAACTCTCCTCCAAGATTATTGACGGAAAACATAGCATTAAAAGCGTTTTTATATATATTCCTTTTTTAATTTTTTAACCTCTGACATGTTGCAAAGTATCGAGGTACTTTATATATGTTTACTTAGATTCAAATTTAGAGTTTTGATTCATCTGTAACTCTCTCTCTCTCTCTCTCTCTCTCTCTCTCTCTCTCTCTCTCTCTCTCTCTCTCTCTCTCTCTCTCTCTCTCTCTCTCTCTCTCTCTCTCTCTCTCTCACTTGCACGTATTATTCTGTGGGTGTGTATATATATATATATATATATATATATATATATATATATATATATATATATATATATATTATTTTTTTTTTATTACACTTTGTCGCTGTCTCCCGCGTTTGCGAGGTAGCGCAAGGAAACAGACGAAAGAAATGGCCCAACCCCCCCCCCCCCCATACACATGTATATACATACGTCCACACACGCAAATATACATACCTACACAGCTTTCCATGGTTTATATATGGTTTGTATATATATACAAGTAATTACAGTGGTGTGTGGTTGGTTGATAGTGATCATGAGGTGATCAACCCAGCAGATACTTACACTTAAGGTTAATGATGAGGTTGTAAAGTGCACCATTATCATCACACTAGTTACGTCTCGGACAGTGATGATGGTGTGCATAATACAGGAGGAGGGATGGTGTGCATAATACAGGAGGAGTGATAGTGATGGTGTGCATAATACAGGAGGAGTGATAGTGATGGTGTGCATAATACAGGAGGAGGGATAGTGATGGTGTGCATAATACAGGAGGAGTGATAGTGATGGTGTGCATAATACAGGAGGAAGGATAGTGATGGTGTGCATAATACAGGAGGAGTGATAGTGATGGTGTGCATAATACAGGAGGAGTGATAGTGATGATGTGCATAATACAGGAGGAAGGATAGTGATGATGTGCATAATACAGGAGGAGTGATAGTGATGATGTGCATAATACAGGAGGAGTGATAGTGATGGTGTGCATAATACAGGAGGAGGGATAGTGATGGTGTGCATAATACAGGAGGAGTGATAGTGATGGTGTGCATAATACAGGAGGAGTGATAGTGATGGTGTGCATAATACAGGAGGAAGGATAGTGATGGTGTGCATAATACAGGAGGAAGGATAGTGATGGTGTGCATAATACAGGAGGAGTGATAGTGATGGTGTGCATAATACAGGAGGAAGGATAGTGATGGTGTGCATAATACAGGAGGAGATATGGTGATAGTGATGATGATGACCAAGATGGACGCTTCACTATTATTCCCACCGAGGGATTAATGATGATAGATTCAACGTCTGGGATAATGACGTAATCGTTTGGGTAGTAATTACCCTCTCAATAACCTTCCTGGCGTAATTGGTTGTGTTCCATGCAAGACGTGGCCGACGAACTTACAAATAAATTTTTTTTTTTTTTTTTGTTCCTTGCGTATATTTTTCCCCCCTTCCTTGCGTATTTCTTTTTTTTTGTTCCTTGCGTATTTTTTTCCCTTGCGTATATTTTTCACCCTTGCGTATTTTTTTTTTTTGTCCCTTGCGTATTTTTTGCTTTGTCCCTTGCGTATTTTTTGCTTTGTCCCTTGCGTATTTTTTGCTTTGTCCCTTGCGTATTTTTTCTTGTTCCTTCCTTGCGTATTTTCTTCCTTCCTTCCTTCCTTCCTTGCGTATACATACCTCTTCCTTCATTTTATTTTATCACAACCTCATCCAAAATCATCGTCCGATGCTCTCATCACCACACGACGTGTGATGTCAGTCAAGTCTTCATCTAACGTCATGAAAAGAAAAAGATAATTAAAGTCATTTGTGACAGATTATGAGGACTGTCATTGATTGGGACGTCTGTATTGGCGCTGGATTAGGACACACTACGATTGGTTTTCGAATACCCGCGACTCGTGCACTCGAACTTGCAACATGAGACATTGGTCAACTCCCCCAGTGAAAAGGGGACTTAATGTAATTATTAATCGGCACGCTGAACACTTAATGTAATTATTAATCGGTACGCTGAACACACAATGTAATTATCAATCGGCACGCTGAACACTTAATGTAATTATTAATCGGCACTCTGCACACTTAATGTAATTATTAATCGGCACACTGAATACTCAATGTAATTATTAATCGGCACACTGAACACTTAATGTAATTATTAATCGGCACGCTGAACACTTAATGTAATTATTAATCGGCACGCTGAACACTTAATGTAATTATTAATCGGCACACTGAACACTTAATGTAATTATCAATCGGCACACTGAATACTCAATGTAATTATTAATCGGCACGCTGAACACTTAATGTAATTATTAATCGGCACGCTGAACACTTAATGTAATTATTAATCGGCACGCTGAACACTTAATGTAATTATTAATCGGCACACTGAATACTCAATGTAATTATTAATCGGCACACTGAATACTCAATGTAATTATTAATCGGCACGCTGAACACTTAATGTAATTATTAATCGGTACGCTGAACACTAATTAGAAAATGGGTGGTGTATAGTTCACAGTGACGATCAGTCAGCTCCCCGTCTGGCGGAGCTAATCGCTCGGGCCGGAACTAATCACACAAGGCGTGCGGCGGTACGGATTAGCCAATTGGGAAATGTCACGACGATCCCCCTTACCTATCTACCCCAGGGACGACTATCCAGCGCACGTACACACTATCCCCTTTGGCCTCTGGTGGTGGTCGGTCGTCACCTCCCATGCACGGCTCTGGAAGCCGCCAGCCACGTACGTCCACCCACCAGGAAGGGTGAGGGGACCATGGGTCAAGGAGTGTGGTGATGCGTGCGTGTATGTGTGTGTGTGTGTGTGTGTGTGTGTGAGGTGTCATTTGATTGATGTGTTGCGTGGGTTCAGTATGGCAGCTGCCCGGAGCGCATGGAGGATCTTGTGAGAGGTTGAACTGGTATTTTGTAATGGGGAATAACCAAGGATGAGAGGGGAGGATGAGAGAAAATTAGAAGGCTTTGGGGTATCGGGATTTGAATATTGAAGAGGGCCGAGAGGCGTGTATTAGATAGAAAGAATTAGATTGGTGCGGTATATGGGGGGGAGGAGGGGTTTTTGAGGGGTAGTTGCTGTCATTGGGCTGGACCAATACATATGAAGGTTGGCTATGGATGAAGGAGTGTGGTTTCAGTACACTGTGCGTGGAGGCAAACGAAGCCGATGTTCGCTTGTTCTCGAAGCTCCCCCTCACCGAGGCAGGGGAAATTTTTGAGTCGGTACTGGCGAAGGGCAACAAGATTGATATGTTAAGATATCATACATTTTATACCTTCTAAATGGCAACTAGAAAGTGGATGTGGGCATGTGAGGCCATTGCTCGCTTGTGCCTGACGCCACTTTTAAAAAGAAAGAAGAATAAAAGGTTGGAAAGGCGATTGGATATTAGGAAAAGGAAAAAGAATCGCTTCGACAGATTGCTATTACACTCAACCACTTCCCAGCGAGTGATAAAGGAGAGACTTCAGAACATGTCGCCTGGGGGGGGGGGGGTTCCTGCAATATATACTCTCTCTCTCTCTCTCTCTCTCTCTCTCTCTCTCTCTCTCTCTCTCTCTCTCTCTCTCTCTCTCTCTCTCTCTCTCTCTCTCTTAACTTACCCATACTGCGCCTCAGATAATACGATGGGGGGGGGGGGGGGGGGGGAATATACAGTGTTTCTATACTGTGTGATCACAGGGCCTTAGGTAACGCTAAGAAACCTCGCTTTAACGGACCGTAGTACGGTTATCAGGTACCTCGCTTTGACGGACCCATTCCCAATTCCCCCCTCCCCCCCTCCTTTTTTTTCCCTGGAGTACTGGATTCCAATACTTCGCTTAAACGGACCCATCCTTTATGGAGCATGGATACTGCAGTACCTCGTTTAACCGGATCCACCTCCCTGTGAAGTTCGGTTAACGAACACCTCTTTTAAACAGACTTGGGGTCTCTGCCGACACAATATAACTTCCGATTACGATCGCAAAATGCGTCTCCGACATGACTTATTAAACCAGAGGGGGAGATGAGGAGGGAGGGAGGGAGGGAGGTGCTTAAACCACCAAGGTAAACCGTGAGGTATGTGAGGTAAACCCTTAAGGGAGTGGCGTTTTTTTTTCTGGGGGGGGGGTGAGGGAGGCGGCGAGAGGCATAATGGTCGTATCCAGGTTAATCGAGGCGAGAATGAAGGTGTGTACGAGGTGGGATGAATGGGGTTGCAGCACACCGCCGTGTGATGATGGAAATGGATGGGAGGGGAGGGCACGGGTGAGATAGAAGGGGGAAGGAGGAGGGTGTAAACATGGAAGAGAGAGGGGGGGGGGGATGTAAAGATAGAAGAGGAAGAGGAGGGAGGAGGAGGAGGAGGAGAAATTAGGGTGAGGATTGGAAAAAGAATGGGTTTGTGGACTGTTGAATGGGGATAGTGAGATGATGTGTATGTGTACACAACGATGGAAGGTTGATGTCAGTAATTAGTGATGTGTGATGGAGGGTTGATGTCACCAGTCGACAGCGATAGCTCATTGAAGTCAGGGGTAGCTTCAGATGTTTGGGTGATGTCCACAGCAGACGGTGATGGAAACATGGTGACATCAGCGATCCCCTGTGACCAATGAACATTATCAAAAGCTAGATTTATACAGAGGACATCATTCCCCTCCCTCCTCCTCCTCCTCCTCCTTCTCCTACTCCGACTATTTGCTTCCCTCCCTCCTCCTCCTCCTCCTCCTCCTGGTCCTCCTCCTCCTCCTCCTGCTTCTCCTCCTCCTCCTCCTCTTCCGACTATCTGCTTTAGTGTAATGTTCTCATTACGAAATGATGATTTCAGACGATCAAATGTTAAACGGAGCGAACATGTTCTTGATGTACGGACACTAGATACAGTGTTGTGTATCTACTGTATTTCTAACTTTCTAGTGTACGTAAATGTTTCTAACAGACTAGGTAAGAAGGGGAAGGAGGCGGGGGTGGGGTCTATATTGACGCTAAAGTTGATCTGCGAGGAGGTTTTCAGTTCATAAAGACACTAATGATGCTTTGGGAGGGGGCGGTGTGTGTGTGTGGAAGAAGAGCGTCTGTCTTGTTACTGTAACACAGCTTAAATTTTGACTTACCGCTCTATCGTGTGGCATCAAAGCTCAACTCTGGTAAGCTTTGGCCAAGGGGCTTGAGCGTAAGCTTGATGGGTTGACTCATGGACTGGAAATAGACAGATTAGATTGCGTGAGGGGTCAAGGAAGACCATCTCTTCACACTTTAGTACCTTTTTTTTGTGTGTGTGTCTTATCTTGATATCGATGTTTCTTATCTTATCTTATCTCCTCATCCACCACCAGCAAGTCCCACTTTCCTTTCTCATGTATTAAGATAATATCGATGTTTCTTATCTTATCTTATCTCCTCATCCACCACCAGCAAGTCCCACTTTCCTTTCTCATGTATTAAGATAATATCGATGTTTCTTATCTTATCTTATCTCCTCATCCATCACCAGCAAGTCCCACTTTCCTTTCTCATGTATTAAGATAATATCATAAACTTTTGAGGAAAATTAATATTAACATTTCTTCGTCTCTTTCCTTTTCCTTGATTTTCCAGTGTGGAAAGTCACTAGTCTCATTCGATACAGCGATGAGATCAGCCACTGATCTCACATCGTCTTTTGCGATTCCTTCCTTGGCTCATCTCCTCGAGCCACCGACAAAAAAAAAGAAATTCTATTTGCCTGAAGATTATAAACACACTCACCTCTTCTGAACCTCAGTTCTCCACGTGAGGGAACGTACACACTAACCGATCAGAATCGTGTGAGAGTAAGACGTCCTGTAATCTCTTAGCCTTTTGCCATTGGTCCATAAATCACGTCGGGGGTACTTATTCTCGAGCGGAACTGTGTGTTTTTTTTTTTATGGTGTTGTTTTTACCGTGATAACCAACGGGACTTATATATATATATATATATATATATATATATATATATATATATATATATATATATATATATATATATATATATATTATCCCTGGGGATAGGGGATTAAGAATACTTCCCACGTATTCCCTGCGTGTCGTAGAAGGCGACTAAAAGGGGAGGGAGCGGGGGGCTGGAAATCCTCCCCTCTCGTTTTTTTTTTTAATTTTCCAAAAGAAGGAACAGTGGGGGCCAGGTGAGGATATTCCAAAAAAGGCCCAGTCCTCTGTTCTTAACGATACCTCGCTAACGCGGGAAATGGCGAATAGTTTAAAAAAAAAAAAAAAAAATATAATATATATATATATATATATATATATATATATATATATATATATATATATATATATATATATATATATATATATTCCCCCCCATCGAGATACGAAGGATGGCCTCGCTCTTTGCCAAAAAAAACCAACCCACCCCCCGAGATTTGCAACAGCTCTTCTACTCCCTCTCCTCCTCCTCCGCCGCACGGCGCCTCAACCCCGGAAGGATTTATAGGGAATTTACGGCAAGGAATCCACCGTAAATCCTTCCCTAAGGATGGTAATGATAGAGCCTCGTGTTGCCAGCCGGGTCATTATCACTTGGTAAATCATGGGAGGGTGACGGTGGCCATGAGAGAGGCGCTTGGTGGTGGTGGAACAGAATCCGTCCTCCTCCTCCGTGGGAGAAATGATGGGTTCGTTTCTTCGGAGAGAGAGAGAGAGAGAGAGAGAGAGAGAGAGAGAGAGAGAGAGAGAGAGAGAGAGAGAGAGAGAGAGACTCAGCGTGTGACCGTGATACAATGATTCAAGGTTTAGTGCATTGATTGCAACCGGAGGCTGAACGTACAAGTGAGAAAATACATATGAGACACTACTGGTATTATAAGAACTGGGGCGGGTGTTAAACATACGGTAATCTTGCAGGCGATCTGGCTCGATGTGGTTCTGGTGTCGACCTGCAACCCTGGAACGAGGGATCTCAAGAGGTGACGGTGGCCAGGATGGTGCAGCACCTTTCTTATGACCGAACTGACGGATGAGGGAGGACCAGTTTGTTCACCGTCCCATTGGTGCGTGAGGTAAGAGAGAGACTGAGATTAATCTTGTATGACCTTCTCTGTACTTGTTCGAGTAAAAACCACCTGTTGTAGGGTCGTTTAGTGAAGACATACGGCTGAAAGGGATGGGTAAGTTGAAGAAGAATATAAGGTAGTAAGCGTAGATGTTTGTTACGGTTAGGTTTAGAGAGTCCCAAATGTCTCGAATAGACGATTGTCGTGATGGGTCGATAGATGGAGGCGTTGATGATGGTGGTGTTGACGTGTTCCCTGAAGCAGAGTTGATCGTCCAGGGCGACATACAGTGGCTGTGTCACCTGTGGGGGGAGGGGGGGGGGACTGGCGTCGTGTGGGTTGGGAATAAAGTGGACGCGTATGATGTGGATGCGGTCGTCCAATGTGTGTGTGTGTGTGTGTGTGTGTGTAATTACATTACGGGAGAGGGGGTTGTGCGTTGATGGGTCAACATCACTTTGTACAGGCATTGGACCTGACCCATGAAGGCCAGGTCAACGCTGTTATACCTTAAATCACACCTTCCTGCCTTTTTTCTCTGGTGTGCTCAAGAGATTAATCACAACACAGCATCTGTCCACGTCTCTGACACTCGATTCCAGAGAAGCCGCTGAAGATATGTATGTATATATTTTTTCTAATTGATAAACTACCATCACGTATAAAATAGAACTGGTGTGGTTGTACTCTCGGTTCTATATAATGGGTACATCAGATATAGTGAGAAAGGGAAATATTGTAATTCGACAATGAAGTGCAAAGCTCGACGTAATTTTATCTTAGAATTTGGGAAAAGGTGTTAGAAAATTGATTCTAAAATCTTGTAAGGTAAACGTGGAATAAGGAATGAAGATAATCATGCATAAGATTATATAATGGAGAGTATTGTGCATGTGTGTGTGTCTGTGTCGAGGGGAATGATCGGGGTCAAAAGAGAGAGAAATCATTAGGAAGGACGAGTTGTGTAAGAGGGTAACAACTTTATGAGGGATGTAAACAAAGCGCAGCGTCAGTGGGCGTGGCTTGGAAGTGCTGATCTCATGACGAGGGAGGGAGGTTGGGAGGTTGGCTGGCCGGACGCCCACGGCCGCCTCCTAATCTTAACACTACAGACTGCACTTTAAACCCACACTGCCGCGCCAGGCCACACTCATGATAGCATCACAGCTCAATATAACCCGGGGCTCTGAGGAGCATTTAGTCAGCCATTTAGAGCCATTTGCAGAGTCCACTCCCCTGCCAGACCGACGCGCCGACGACGTGCTGCCGGGAGGGAACAGTTTCTCGTACATGTCTTGTCTTCATATATATATATATATATATATATATATATATATATATATATATATATATATATATATATATATATATATATATATACATATATGTATATACATATATATATTCTCGTTGGGGTGAGGGACCTGCTATTCTTAATGTCTAATTAGTTAAATGCCGAAGAGGTGGTGGACGATGATGGACTGGCGTCGCAAACCCCGTTCGTCCTTTTGGTAATTTCTGATATAATTTCACCTGTTTGTAGCCCGATGGGTTTTTTTTTTGGATGGGTCGAGAGGCGCGGTGATTTCTGGCACAGAGGCCCCCGCGCCCCCCCAACAGGCCCTTCCTCGCCCCCTCCTTCTTCTCCCTCACCCTCTAGACAGCTCAACTCCTCCACCCTCCTCCATCATGACACCCGGGGCGGGCGCCCCCACCGCCTCCCTCCACAACATCTCTCAGATCGATGGTATTTGTGATGCTATTAGATCCCACAGTATCCCATTGGAACCCATTGCTCTCCACCTGATGCTCACGTAACGGAACCCAACCCGCCGATAAGACGACGTCTTATAAAAGGATCTCTCTCCTGTAGATTCTCTTTTGTTTCTTCTTGTCTGAGGTCCTCCTGAATCGAACCACAGGCGAGTGTGACAAGAGACAAACACACACACACACACACACACACACACACACACACACACACACACACACACACACACACACACACACACACTGAGGGTGTTTTGGGTGAGGGGGAAGGGGTGGAAGATGGTGAAATCCAACCCTCCGGGATGAGAGAGGCAGATCGTGGTAGCGGATCGAGAGAGAGATACAGAGAGAGAGAGAGAGAGAGAGAGAGAGAGAGAGAGAGAGAGAGAGAGTGAGAGTGAGTGAGTGAGGGGGAGGTGATCCATTAGCTTAGAGACAAGTCGTACGGTTCCCGTATCTCCGTCGGTGATCGGACGCGGGTGTACTCCGGCTTAAAAGGCAGTGCATTATGCCTATACTGAGCCGAGCGATAGGACCAAGATATCCATAATGGGGGCGTCACACATGAAATTGAGTATGTGACGCTAGGAAGAAGCAGCTACAGTGAGAGGGAGGTGTGTGTGTGTGGATGTGTTTCTCTCTCTCTCTCTCTCTCTCTCTCTCTCTCTCTCTCTCTCTCTCTCTCTCTCTCTCTCTCTCTCTCTCTCTCTCACTTCACACAGTCGCTCATCGTAATGTCTCCCCTCTTTCATTTTCAAGGCGTTACTCACAACAGCAGCGCAGGGCAGCAGCACGCCACGCCCCTCCTCCCGCGCTCCCCCCTCCTCTTCCTTCCACAGTACTTCTGCTGTAGGAGAGGGCCGTGGTTTTTTTCCTCCTTCCGTCGGAGGCGCTGACGGGAAGCACCCGTCTTCCCAGCCAGGGGGCGCCTTCCCTTCGCAAACACCCATCTCCCTCCGTCCGTTCCATCCTGCAGGAATCGCCTGTCGCAGGCGCTGACGAAGTCCATGTCTCCCGCCATTGGTAAGCCAAGCACCCACCTCACCCACCTCCCTCCTTCCCTCCCTCCTGCCCAAACCCTCACCTTATTCATCATCATCATCAACAAATCCCTACTGTTTAAACCACGAAAAAGCTTTTTTTCATTTTTTTTTTTTTTTTCAAGCGCTGGCAATTAAATTAGAATGCTCCTGTGTGCGCATTTATATACCGCTGCTGGAGAATGTAATGACAGTCCATCCTCCCCCTGCCAGTGTTAAATTAGTTAATATTTTCACCATTTGTCAGGGTTGACCTTTATGTTAATTGGTGGGTGGGTGGGTAATGGGAAGAGGAGGGGAGGGAGGGAGGGAGGTCATTGTTGCGCTATTGTTGAATTTGCTTTCCCCTCCCCCCACTCTCTCTCTCTCTCTCCCCCCCCCTCCTCCCCCCCTGCATTCCCTCCTCCCCTCTCTCACCCCCCCACAGGTGTTGGGGGGGAGGGAGGTTGGGGTGGGGGGTCTTTAAAGGGGGGGGGGTGAGGATGTGTCTGTACGTAAGTGGCTTTCTCACGTTTGTCTGTCTGTCTGTCTGTCTGTCCAGGTCTGTCTCGTTTGTGTATGCTGTCTGGGGACGGTAACGACTTCTCTCTCTCTCTCTCTCTCTCTCTCTCTCTCTCTCTCTCTCTATGGTTTCAGGAGGTCCGTAACCCCGACGCGCTGTTCGTATCGTTACGACACTGCGGGTCGTAACTCTGACGCATGCCTCGTAATAACTTTGACGCATGTCTCGTCATAACTTTGACGTATGTCTCGTAATAACCTTGACGTATACCCCCTCGTAACTTTGACGCATGTCTCGGCATAACTTTGAGATGCGTTTGCCACCACGTTGACCCCGTGTCCTGTCACTTCGACGTGCGTGTCCCCCCCCCCCATAACTTCGACTCGTATCCCCTACCATACCTACAACCCCAGGCCGGGTTCGTAACCCGACCCGCTTTCTGCTGCTCGGGATCCATAATACGCAATAAAAACCCGCGTCAAAACGCAGTAAAAACCGCGTCAAAACGCAGTAAAAACCGCGTCAAAACGCAGTAAAAACCGCGTCAGAACGCAATAAAAAGCGCGTCAAAACGCAATAAAAACCGCGTCAGAACGCAATAAAAACTACGTCAAAACGCAATAAAAACCGCGTCAAAACGCAATAAAAACCGCGTCAATACGCCATAAAAACCGCGTCAGAACGCAATAAAAACCGAGTCAAAACGCAGTAAAACCCGCGTCAAAACGCAATAAAAACCCGCGTCAAAACGCAGTAAAAAAAACCCGCGTCTGGAATTATTACCTCAGCGAACCCGACTCTACGTGAAATATGCAAATGAACCGGATACGAAATGATCAGACCTGCCGGAAGATTGTCCTTCAGGTTTCCTGTAGGGCGCCGCCACCGACCCTCTGCCCCTCCGTCCGTCCGGCTGCGTCAACACCACACGGCGTCACACACACACACACACACACACACACACCGCCCCGTAACCGTCACAGCGCGTAACGTGTTACTGAAAGATGGTTTCGTCTGTTTCTCGTAGATTATAAAGTTCTATAGACGTGGTGACCTCCGTGGATGAGAGACGATGGTTGTTACAACCCCCCGTGGATGAGAGACGATGGTTGTTACAACCCCCCGTGGATGAGAGACGATGGTTGTTACAACCCCCCGTGGATGAGAGACGATGGTTGTTACAACCCCCCGTGGATGAGAGACGATGGTTGTTACAACCCCCCGTGGATGAGAGACGATAGATGTTACAACCCCCCGTGGATGAGAGACGATAGATGTTACAACCCCTCGTGGATGAGAGACGATAGATGTTACAACCCCCCGTGGATGAGAGACGACAGTTGTTACAACCCCCCGTGGATGAGAGACGATAGATGTTACAACCCCCGTGGATGAGAGACGATGGTTGTTACAACCCCCCGTGGATGAGAGACGATAGATGTTACAACCCCCCGTGGATGAGAGACGACAGTTGTTACAACCCCCCGTGGATGAGAGACGATAGATGTTACAACCCCTCGTGGATGAGAGACGATGGTTGTTACAACCCCCCGTGGATGAGAGACGATGGTTGTTACAACCCCCCGTGGATGAGAGACGATGGTTGTTACAACCCCCCGTGGATGAGAGACGATAGATGTTACAACCCCCCGTGGATGAGAGACGATGGTTGTTACAACCCCCCGTGGATGAGAGACGATAGATGTTACAACCCCTCGTGGATGAGAGACGATAGATGTTACAACCCCCCGTGGATGAGAGACGACAGTTGTTACAACCCCCCGTGGATGAGAAACGACAGTTGTTACAACCCCCGTGGATGAGAGACGATAGATGTTACAACCCCCGTGGATGAGAGACGATAGATGTTACAACCCCCCGTGGATGAGAGACGATAGATGTTACAACCCCTCGTGGATGAGAGACGACAGTTGTTACAACCCCCGTGGATGAGAGACGATAGATGTTACAACCCCCGTGGATGAGAGACGATAGATGTTACAACCCCCTCGTGGATGAGAGACGATAGATGTTACAACCCCCCGTGGATGAGAGACGATAGATGTTACAACCCCTCGTGGATGAGAGACGACAGTTGTTACAACCCCCGTGGATGAGAGACGATAGATGTTACAACCCCTCGTGGATGAGAGACGATAGATGTTACAACCCCCCGTGGATGAGAGACGATAGATGTTACAACCCCTCGTGGATGAGAGACGATAGATGTTACAACCCCCCGTGGATGAGACGATAGATGTTACAACCCCTCGTGGATGAGAGACGACAGTTGTTACAACCCCCGTGGATGAGAGACGATAGATGTTACAACCCCTCGTGGATGAGAGACGATAGATGTTACAACCCCCCGTGGATGAGAGACGATAGATGTTACAACCCCTCGTGGATGAGAGACGACAGTTGTTACAACCCCCGTGGATGAGAGACGATAGATGTTACAACCCCTCGTGGATGAGAGACGACAGTTGTTACAACCCCCCGTGGATGAGAGACGATAGATGTTACAACCCCCGTGGATGAGAGACGATAGATGCTACAACCCCCCGTGGATGAGAGACGATAGATGTTACAACCCCTCGTGGATGAGAGACGACAGTTGTTACAACCCCCCGTGGATGAGAAGCACTCATGGTAAAGCCCCGTGGATGACACACAGGTATTATACAACCTCGCGGATGAGAGAGAAACATCAGTCATACAACCTTCCCTCCCTCCCTCCATGCCCCTTCCCCTTCCCCTGCCCCTTCCCATGCCCCTTCCCCTTCCTGCCCCTTCCCATGCCCCTTCCCCTGCCCCTTTCCCCCTTTCCCCCTTTTCCCCCCTTTCCAAGGACGAGGAAGAATCATTGTACGGGCTGGAGGTGGAGGAGGAGGAGAAGCAACCGTTGCACAGATGGGGGAGGCCATAACCCAGTGTGGTAGTGAAACTGTGCTTCCGTAATATCCGACGGTGACTTGCAAATGGGAAGCACCTCCCCCGTGTGTGGTGGGCTGGGGGTGGAATGAGACACATTCTGTAATTCTCAGACTGTCAGAGAGAGAGAGAGAGAGAGAGAGAGAGAGAGAGAGAGAGAGAGAGAGAGAGAGAGAGAGAGAGAGACACATTCTGCTGCGTCATGGGGATGAGAATTGTCCCCTGTGGCCCCCAGTGGGTCATACGCACCGCCCCCAGTGGCGTCCCGCCGGTGATACAGTCTCCCCAGTGGTGCCCCGTGGATGATACAGTCTCCCCAGTGGTGCTCCATGGATGATACAGTATCCCCAGTGGTGTCTCACGGGTGATACAGTCTCCCCAGTGGTGCCCCGTGGATGATGCAGTCTCCCAGTATTGCCCCGTGGATGATACAGTCTCCCCTGTGGTGCCCCGTGGATGATGCAGTCTCCCAGTATTGCCCCGTGGATGATACAGTCTCCCAGTGGTGCCCCGCCGGTGATACAGTCCCCCAGTGGTGCCCCGTGAATGATACAGTCTCCCCAGTGGTGCCCCGCGGGTGACACAGTCTCCCCAGTGGTGCCCCATGGATGATACAGTCTCCCCAGTGGTGCCCCGTGAATGATACAGTCTCCCCAGTGGTGCCCCGCGGGTGACACAGTCCCCCCAGTGGTGCCCCATGGATGATACAGTCTCCCCAGTGGTGCCCCATGGATGATACAGTCTCCCCAGTGGTGCCCCATGGATGATACAGTCCCCCCAGTGGTGCTTTACAATCATACGCTGTCTCATGTGGCGCCCTACAGCACAGCACGGCACGACGGGGCACGGCACGACGGGGCGGGGTACGACGGGGCACGGCACGACGGAGCGGGGCACGACGGGGCGGGGCACGGCACGACGGAGCGGGGCCCGACGGGGCGGGGCACGGCACGACGGAGCGGGGCACGACGGGGCACGGCACGACGGAGCGGGGCACGACGGGGCACGGCACGACGGGGCGGGGCACGACGGGGCAGGGTTGGCCAGGACGTGTGCTCGCTTACTGCACTGTCATGTCCTTACTTACGGCATCACAAATGAGTTTACAAACTTGAATTCATTAAAAATGTTCTATTCATCCTGAGCCGAGTCCAATAATGGCCATGTTTACGGTAAATTGTTATAGCAAGTGGTCTCTATGTACCTCTGATGGCTGGCCGCAGATGGGGGGGCCCTCCGCTGGCCCTCCCCACTGAGGTCGAAAGTCTCGCAAGTTCGAATGCTAATATTGACTCTAGACACTCGAGGCATTAGGGCCCCTCTGGCCACCGTCTTGCACATATCATTCTATTACCTCCACTCTTCACTGCACACTGGCCACCTCCGAAACCCTGGACGCTGTTAGAATACTCACTTGTATCGAATTTATATATATATATATATATATATATATATATATATATATATATATATATATATATATATATATATATATATATATCTATTTCATATGTATATATATCCAAGAGCCAGCAATTACCATTACATAAATGGGAGGTAAAGGATCCATATGGAAATGGAAGGCCTGGAGGCGTACAGTTGCGTGAGGAAGAAGTGGAGGAGAATCTGTAGGTAAAGGGTTTGGCTGCAAAGGGAAGGGGATCGAACACAACCTGGAGGAGCTGCTTGACGCTGAGATCAGCCATTGTTCCAGTGTCTCTCTCTCTCTCTCTCTCTCTCTCTCTCTCTCTCTCTCTCTCTCTCTCTCTCTCTCTCTCTCTCTCTCTCTCTCTCGGTCACGGCCACTTTTACAAGATTACATTATCATATGTCGAAACTTACAATTACTTAAACCCACGTTCGAGTCCAGACCGCCTCCTTCCCACCCTCTCCCTTCCCCCCTCCTCTCTCTCTCTCTCTCTCTCTCTCTCTCTCTCTCTCTCTCTCTCTCTCTCTCTCTCTCTCTCTCTCTCTCTCTCTCTCTCTATTTCTTTCTTTCCAGACGCCTCAAAGGCAGAGGAGTTATAACGAGAAATACTTCTCGTGGCATCGCTCCTAATGAGGTTCCAAGAAGGTCTTCAAGAAGAGATTTAGCGAGAGGTTTTTTTCCCCCGAGGGAGGTTGTACACAGATGTCTTTCCAGAGACCGAAGAGGTTTTTTTCCCCGAGGGAGGTTGTATTAGATGTCTCTCCACTTTCCTGCATCTCGGGTAAGTTACACTGGGCTGAAGCCAAGCAACAGACGTGCATCTGAAAGGATGGGATGATGACTCTCAGTGTCCAAAACGCACTCTATGGCTTCCAGACACCAGTCGGCTGGATCACTTTAAGTGACGGTATCGCCTGCAGCGAATGACACCACCACACCCTTGGTCTCTGGAACCCAGTGGGTTCTGTCGCACTTAACCCTCTCTGTGTGTACGACGGTGCGACCCTTGAGCACGAGGGGCACGACCCTCGAACATAACGGTACGACCCTTAAATATGATGACCTGGCATTTGACTCGACCCTTAGTGGTTCTCCGTTCAAAGGTTTAATCATCTTACTTCAGGGTAGTAAGTCAGTGTACTTATGGGATTAAGTCGTCGTGCTCAAGGGTTTTTAAGTTGTCGAACTCAAGGGGCTGATGGTGTGTGAAACGCATCTCCACAGACTAGAAGATTAAAAAGACGGAGCATTAGGTCTAGCTTAACTGCACTTAACTACAGTTTATTCTCCGGTTTGAACGCGCTTACCAGAATACACTTGATGGCTCTGAGGCACTTAATTCGTACGACATTGTTTGTGCTGTTTAAAAGTTGGTATAAATTCTGAGACTGTAAGTGATGGTAACCGGGATATACATTTGGGTTCTTGGAACAGATTCTGTGGTGCTGTGGAACTCGATCTCCGTAGAACACTGTGGTACACATGTAGTTATTGGAATGTAACTGGAACCTGGAAGTTACTTCGGAAATGGGATTAGTTGGTGACTGGAATGCGCTTTCCAGTGTCATTAAACCCCTCTGGTTTAAGAAACCACGTTTGGCTGGAAGGCACCTGAAGTTTAAATCACACTTTGGCTGAACAATCTCTGGAAATGTGATAAACTCTCTGGCTGCCAACACAGTGTGGAGCTCTTACACCCAGTTGCTAAAACAACACTCCACTGCTGGAACAAACACCTGATGGCTGGAACAACACCTGGCAGATGGAACAGCACTGGGTGGATGGAGCAGCTACCTGGTGGCTGGAACAACAACACCTGGTGGCTGGAACAACAACACCTGGTGGCTGGAACAACAGCACCTGGTGGCTGGAACAACAGCACCTGGTGGCTGGAACAACAACACCTGGTGGCTGGAACAACAGCACCTGGTGGCTGGAACAACAGCACCTGGTGGCTGGAACAACGCTGGACTCCTGAAAGGAAGAGATACAAGGTAAAAAAAAGCTTTATGGAACTGAATAAGTTCTTTAGGAACTCAAACTGGAAATGAAAATCCCAGAATACGAGTATGGAACTGAGATATAGTGCAAGGGAATCAGTGGTGGGATACGAGGTGTAGACAAGGAAGAAGCTAGTGTTTATAGAAAATATCAACTAGACCAAACAAAGTAGACAGTATCGTCTGAAGGGGATATAGACGTCGTGACAGCCAGAGATTAAAGGGTTGAAGACGCCATATAAAGAAGAAGGAACAGAGGGACTTAGAGAAACAGGAAACATACGTTGTGGATGAGTCAGACAAAAAGTCCTTGGCTTTACATAGACTGAAGGACTCTGAAGGAGAGGTTGTTGAAGAGATTGACTTAGGTTGAGAGGTGAGTGCTAATCTCCAGAGTGCATTCACAGTTATAGACACGTAATGCTACCATTCCGTGAAGAGTAGAGGAATGACGGATCTCGATCGCCAATGGAACGCCTCAGATGTTTTATTGTTCAGTATTGCCTTTTAAATATGTTGACAAAAAAGGAAGAAAGACAGAGTCTGTGAACATTGATACTCAAGAAACATGTTTACGGTGTATGTTGTACCTATGTACCCAGATAGGAGAGTGTGGCATTAAGAAGCATATAGGTGTGTTGAAGATGCTCCAACGTCGTAGAATAACCAAAACTGTGTCGAAGAAAAAGAACTTCAGCTACGGGGAGTAGGATAGCAGCCATGGATACGCCCGCACGATGAGAGAGAGAGAGAGCAAGACAATGAGACGCGTGATCACAACTTGGAAAATGTTCTAGGTGAATTGGACGTTATTGACACAGGAAGGTTTTGAGGAGGAGGAGGAGGGGAACTTCGGCCAAGAGGCCACAACAGGTTACCTGACCTGGGAAGAGCTAGCAAGGATCTGAGGAGGAGATACAGCTGGTTCAACGGTTATAGAGGTTACTGGAACACGGAAGATTGAACGAGTAAATGCTGAGAAACTGAGGGGAAGATCGGCAAGAGGAAGACCTGCAAGAGGAAGATCGGCTAGAGGAAGATCGGCAAGAGGAAGACCTGCAAGAGGAAGATCGGCTAGAGGAAGATCGGCAAGAGGAAGATCGGCTAGAGGAAGATCGGCAAGAGCAAGGCCCGCAAGAGGAAGACCTGCAAGAGGAAGACCTGCAGGAGGAAGACCTGCAAGAGGAAGGCCCGCAAGAGGAGGACCTGCAAGAGGAGGACCTGCAAGAGGAGGACCTGCAAGAGGAAGGCCCGCAAGAGGAGGACCTGCAAGAGGAGGACCTGCAAGAGGAAGACCTGCAAGAGGAAGACCTGCAAGAGGAAGACCTGCAAGAGGAGGACCTGCAAGAGGAAGACCTGCAAGAGGAAGACCTGCAAGAGGAAGACCTGCAAGAGGAGGACCTACAAGAGGAAGACCTGCAAGAGGAAGACCGGCAAGAGGAAGACCTGCAAGAGGAAGACCCGCAGGAGGAAGACCTGCAAGAGGAAGACCTGCAAGAGGAAGACCTGCAAGAGGAAGACCGGCAAGAGGAAGACCTGCAAGAGGAGGACCTGCAAGAGGAAGACCTGCAAGAGGAAGACCTGCAAGAGGAAGACCTGCAAGAGGAAGAGGATAACGTCAGATCCTCTGGAGACCGACACACGTCACATCCGACGTCGGGGCCCGGCAGGTGTCGCCCGCCATATTACCCACAAATGAGATTTCCTGTCTTCAGTGATGCAAGTCGCGGGCCCCCCGACCCCTTACCCCCCCGTCTGGAACCAAGCCCGCGCCCCCGAGGTTGCCAATCATACGAGAATTCTCAAATCTCTTCTTAAACATCCGAGAGTTTCAGAGGAAAACGTACACCTCCTAACCTCTCAAGTACGATCTATATGGCTGTGAGGAGGAGGAGGAGGTTATGATGTGGTGTGTGTGTGTGTGTGTGAGGGAGCGACGGAGGTGAATGGTAGATGCGACCTTGTGAGGAGGTTAGGAAAGAGTGGGGAGGGTGAGGTGGTATGGTGTCTTCCCCCGCCCGTCGTTGGCACTGTTGTCGTTACCCAATCGTGGTCTGTGTGACCTCGCGAACGACGGATATCGGATCACCCCAGCCAGAACCTTTTGAGGGGAGCTACACGAGTTCTTTCTCCCCCTCACCTCCTCAAACCCGGGGCTGGGGTGCGCCAGCCACGAGTTCTCCACTTCTTAGCCCTTCTTACCTTGAATGGGATGCTGTTAGGAGTAGTTGTAGTTGTAGTAGTAGTTGTAGTAGTAGTAGTAGTAATACTCGCAGTAGTAATACTATGTGTAAGTAATAGTAACAGTTGTAGAAGTAGTCGTAGTATTACTTTAGTATATTACGCTAGTTTCCATGGTATTTAACCTGGCTTTGTGTACATCTTCCCGCTAGATTTGCATCACTAAAGCGTACTCATCTATGTAAAAGAAGATATAGATTCATAGCTGGGTAATATATAGATATATATGTAGGCATATAGAGCGTGAACAGCAACCCTGGGTCTTGGGCTTAATACATGGCGTTCATGGGTGATTTTGAAAACCTTCAGTAGACTTATATGTCTTGTTATTCCCTATACAGAAATTAAATATATATATATATATATATATATATATATATATATATATATATATATATATATATGTGTGTGTGTGTGTGTGTGTGTGTAGCACATATACACATCCTGTCGCCGACCCTCAAGTTATTCATCCCCATCTGTTGCTTATTTTCATCCAGTTCGTTGTGATCCTGAAAATGCAGATTTCCCCCCCCCCCTCCCCCCCGATTCGTAGTTTGGTTTTCAGCTTCGTGAAGGCGATATTGATAATGACACGTGTGGGAGTTCAGTGAGAGAGAGAGAGAGAGAGAGAGAGAGAGAGAGAGAGAGAGAGAGAGAGAGAGATTGTTTTACCCTAACTGTTGTGAAGGTATTCGATAAAAACAGGAAAAGAATATCATACAGGGGTCATTGCCTTTTAGGCTCCCTGGGATAATGAATATCTGGGTCCTGGGATGGTTTATATCTTGATCCTGGGATGGTACATAACTAGGCCTTGGGATGGTGTATATCTAGGCCCTGGGATGGTGTATATCTAGGCCCTGGGATTATGTATATCTAGGCCTTGGGATGGTGTATATCTAGGCCCTGGGATGGTGTATACCTCGACCCTGGGATGGATGTATACATGAGTGCATGAGTGGGTGTTTATGGTGTATCCTAAGAGACTGTTCTGCTCTTTTTTATTGTCCCATACTTTGGACCTCAAAAGTCTCTGAATCTCTCTCCTCATCTTGCACTATCTCAAAGTCTCTGAATCTCTCTCCTCATCTTTCACTATCTCAAGTACCTGCAGACCTCACTTTTCTCTCCGAAGAATAACTGTATTGATTCCGTGAGGCGAGAACTCCTGGTAACCTCTTCCCTTAACCCACCTTACCATTTTTTGGTCCTCCACTCCCGCGACCTCTTGCGGGTGTCGTGTGTTGAGTCTTGGCCGTCGATATTTCGAAAGCTTGTAATGGGTTCTGGTGTTGGGCTCTGATCCTTAAACTTCCATCGGTTTGCTTCCCCTTTCCCCCTTCCGCCAACGGGTTCTGATGTAAGGCTTTGATTTGCTTCCCTCGATTTCCCTTGTCCACACTCCGACGCCTCTGCTGTATAAGCCGATTTTTTTTTTTTTTTTCTAAGAAGTCCAATGGTACAACTGATAATAGAATAAAGGAACGATATCTCCTCTTCATTTCACCAACATTGGTGTTCCGTAAGGTCACCAACTGTCTCCCTTTTTCATTCTCTCTCTCTCTCTCTCTTTCCTTTTCTTTCTCTTCGCCGCACTGTAGCCCCTCTCTCTCTCTCTCTCTCTCTCTCTCTCTCTCTCTCTCTCTCTCTCTCTCTCTCTCTCTCTCTCTCTCTCTCTCTCTCTCTCTCTCTTTCTATCACATGTCTGGCGTGGTTTATGCTTTCTAGATTTGCCCGAATCTTGCCTGTGTTTTCGTCTCTGATTTAGACCCACACACACACACACACACAACGCCCGACAGGCCATCACCTGCCACAGATATTGTGTCATCCTTCGGCAGCTCGAGCTGTGACCGAAGTGATGTCTTCTTCTTACCTTTCCTCTCTTGTTTTTTTCCACAACCATATTGTGGTACTCTTCATCTCCCTGTGTTCTACCCGATTCTTGCAATATCATCCCATAGACTGAAGGTCTATCACCGCTTGAAGAACATTCAGCACTTGCTCACCTTCTCTGAACAGCCCCCCTGTGTTGGCGTCGGTACCATAGCTCGCGTTCAGTGCTTAAGAATGGCAAAAACGAAAAAAAAAAAGAAACATGTCTTTTGTACGTACATCTCCCTCCCTCATTCACACCCTTCCTTCCTTCCTTCCTTCCTTCCTTCCCCGAAGAGACAGAGACAAACAGACCACAAAGATTCTGTGGGGGGTTGGAGAGCTGCTGGGGTCTCCTCCAGCGGCCACTGAACTTGTGGCTTGTGCACCGAACCAGCAGGCAGGCAGGTAGGTGGGTGTGTGTGTGTGTGTGTGTGAGTCAGTACCCCCCCCAGCCGGGCCCCTGGCCCGTCAGGTAAAAGCTCTACAGCTTCACAAACAAATCACTAACAATAGACGATACACACCACTGTTCCCGCCAGCAGCCGTCATGCCTTGCAGGGTCTCAGCACTCGCGGCCAAAACACCACTACCAACACCTCCTTCCCTCCTCCTCCCACCACCACACCCCAAGGCCAGGCTCTGGCACCCACCTCCATCCCTCCCGGATCCCTTAATAACCCCCTATTCTTCTCTGGACCTCTTTTCAAAAACCCACAACAAAGATTCCAAACCCAACAACATCCATAATAGCACCTGTTTTGATGCGATCGTTATCAGGCTCCTTTTTGAAGGATCTTAAATCCTTGAAGGGTGTTAATCCTATATAGACGTAGAGTGCGATACGCTTGCGTCGAACGCCTCGGAGAGAGAGAGAGAGAGAGAGAGAGAGAGAGAGAGAGAGAGAGAGAGAGAAGAGAGAGGGTGGGTGGGTGGTAGCAACACCTCGTCGGAGGGAGGTGGGCGTTCTTCCGTTCGCTGGTTCGAATCTCAGCCGAGGTGCTTCGAACAGTTCCGATTATGTTATGGCGATCATACGATGTTCCCTGGCGTATGATGAGGCTTCAACGATGTGTGGGGGAGGGTGTGACTGCTTCTATTCCCTCGAACACGACGGTACGACCCTGAAGCAAGACGGTGCGACCCTTGAGAACGACGGAACGACCCTTGAGTACGACGGTGCGATACTGAAGCACGTTTAATCACTTGAACACGACTGTACGACCCTTAAGAAAGACGGAACGACGCATGAGTACGACGGTGCGATACTGAAGCACGTTTAATCACTTGAACACGACTGTACGACCCTTAAGAAAGACGGAACGACGCATGAGTACGACGGTGCGATACTGAAGCACGTTTAATCACTTGAACACGACTGTACGACCCTTAAGAAAGACGGAACGACGCATGAGTACGACGGTGCGATGCTTAAGCAAGTTTAATCTTTTGAAAACGACTGTACGACCCTTCTGAACAACGGTACGACTCTTGGGTATGAAGACGTGGTCTTTGACCTAGTCCTTAAGGGTCATACCCAAGAATTGTACCGTCGTATTTAAATAGTCGTACCTCTACAGAGAATTGCTCACTCTTCTAATATATATATATATATATATATATATATATATATATATATATATATATATATATATATATATAATATTACATATTTTTTCTCTCTCTCTCTCTCACTCCATGAGATGATATAAAAAGTCGAATGTACCATAATTATGACATGACTCACTGAAGACTTTCACAGAGCCGCCTCTTAACAAACGACATCCACTTACGTCCTGAATAAAGGAAAAAAAAAAAAAAAGGGAAATATTTACTTTGTCGAGGAAGTGTGTGTGTGTGTGTGTGTGTGTGTGTGTGTGTGTGTGAAAGACGTGATGACAATGTGCCTCCATCTCAGAGACGAGTACATTAGTGTCTTCATTTATCATTTCTTTGCCATTTTTTTTTTTTTTTTTTTTTTTTTGGCCTGTGTTTCCACGGGCCTACGTTTTCCTTGACAGGAATGACTTAACTCATAGGCAAAGGTTTGGGGTATGCAAATTAGCACGTGCGGCTTCAGAGCATCGAACCTGTACGTAATGATCAATACACGACTCTCACACACACACACACACACACACACATGTGAACACTATTGTTATGTATTCTCCCGCGTGTGATTACCACATATTCATGAACATATCTCTCCTCCCACATTGGCTGGCGACGGGTTTGGCCAGTAAGCGGAGCGTGGAGAAGTTGTGTGTGTGTGTGTGTGTGTGTGTGTGTGTGTGTGTGTGTGTGTGTATAAAGCGGTGTCCACTATAAGGCTCAGTGGTCTTTGGATAATCCTTCCACCACAATGGCTGGGGGAGAACACAGCTGATGGGAGCCACGATGGGGGAGGAAGCATCGTGGATTTTGCTCGACCTCTCCACGATGATAAGATGGGGGAGGAGGGGAGTGGTGTTGTGAGGGGGTGTTGTTGGAGGGAAGTTGGGGTGTGGAGGGGGAGGGGTGTTGTTGTTGGAGGGAGGGAGGGAGGGAAGATGATCATTAGGATTTGTGGGTTTTGTGTGGGAGTCGGGTATGTTGTCGTGGTGTGTGTGTGTGGGTGGGTGAGAGAGTGTCTCTCTCTCTCTCTCTCTCTCTCTCTCTCTCTCTCTCTCTCTCTCTCTCTCTCTCTCTGAAGTCTGGTGTGGGTGTGGTGTGTTTGGGTAGCTCCAGCCACACTACCACAATCCTCCTACTACAACCACCACACCTTACATCATCACCACCATTTCAACCACTACACACACCAGGCCATCACCACACACCCCCACCACACACCACACACACCACACACACACCCCCACCGCCACCACAATCCTCCTCCTCCTCCTCCTCCTCCACCGCCACCACAATCCTCCTCCTCCTCCTCCACCGCCACCACAATCCTCCTCCTCCTCCTCCTCCACCGCCACCACAATCCTCCTCCTCCTCCTCCTCCACCGCCACCACAATCCTCCTCCTCCTCCTCCTCCACCGCCACCACAATCCTCCCCCACCATCACCGCCACCACAATCCTCCCCCTCCTCCACCGCCGCCGCCACCACAATCCTCCCCCTCCTCCTCCAC
>NC_092242.1:8635998-8638498 GCF_036320965.1 Panulirus ornatus | reverse complement strand
TAACACCTTTCTTCTCCTACGTCTTTATAGCCCCACTGTTGACTTTTATGTTATTGTCTTTCTATTTCCTGACGTCTGTTGAAGCTAGTTCAGTAAACTGGTAACATGTCATTATTATTATTATTATTATTATTATTATTATTATTATTATTATTATTATTATTATTATTATTGTTGTCATTGTTGTTGTTGTTATTATTATTATTATCATTATTATTATTATTATTATTATTATTATTATTATTATTATTATTATTATTATTGTTGTTGTTGTTGTTGTTATTGTTGTTATTATTATTATTATTATTATTATTATTATTATTATTATTGTTGTTGTTGTTATTGTTGTTATTATTATTATTATTATTATTATTATTATTATTATTATTATTATTATTATTATGATTGTTATTATTATTATTATTGTTATTATTATTATTATTATTATTATTATTATTATTATTATTATTATTATTATTATTATCATTATTATTATTATTATTATTATTATTATTATTATTATTGTTGTTGTTGTTGTTCTTGTTGTTATTATTATTTTTTTTTTTTTTTTTTTTTTTTTTTTTTTTTCATACTATTCGCCATTTCCCGCGATAGCGAGGTAGCGTTAAGAACAGAGGACTGGGCCTTTTTTTTGGAATATCCTCACCTGGCCCCCTCTGTTCCTTCTTTTGGAAAATTAAAAAAAAAAAAAAGAGAGAGGGGAGGATTTCCAGCCCCCCGCTCCCTCCCCTTTTAGTCGCCTTCTACGACACGCAGGGAATACGTGGGATGTATTCTTAATCCCCTATCCCCAGGGATATTATTATTATTATCATTATTATTATTATTTTTATTATTATTATTATTATTATTATTATTATTATTATTATTATTATTATTATTATTGTTGTTGTTATTGTTGTTATTATCATTATTATTATTATTATTATTATTATTGTTATTATTATTATTATTATCAACAGAAACTCTCTCTCTCTCTCTCTCTCTCTCTCTCTCCATCTAGCCTGCACCGTCACCTCTGTCAACACTTGGATGGCAAATTACCATAGTAAGGTTCGCACCTGCCGAAGCCCGTGACCAGACCGTATATTTACCTGTAATTAGGACAAATCATCGTGGAGTCCCACCCTCACTGTGTCAACACCCAGTCACATGGCGGTGAGGGGAGACATGTGTGACGCGAGGGGAAGCCGAGGGAGGGCGGCGGGAGAGCGGGAAGGAAAGGAAGGAGGGGAGAGAGCCGTTACTCCCCTCCCCATCCCGGCGCATTTTGACAGTATGTCTCTTAACACCCCTCTAAGTCTCCACCCCGACCTTCCTCGACCCTCCCGTTTCTCCCCATGTCTCCCCCTCTCTTCCCCCCACACGCCCCACGTCATAAGCACCGAGGGGTAAGCATGGCCAGGTGTATAGCAAAGGTAAATGTCGCCAGACGTTCAAATATTTACTTTGTCCCAATTATATAGCGCCCCGAGTAATTAATGATACCAGTAGTTACGGGAGCGTCGGGGAGGCGCTTAATTGACGCTGTGGGCGGAGGAAGCCTTTCCCTAAATCACCATCTGTCTTACTTCCCTAAATCACCATCTGCCTTACCTTACGTAACTCTTACGTAACCTCAGGACGCACCAGTCTGAAAGGAGTTTGGAATACGTTCTTAAAGCAACGCTGTTTCTGTGCATCATTACACTGGTGGTGTTGGGCATTAGAATGTTACATTGCTTTATGTAGGTCCGTTTTCGTTTCGAAATACGGAAAGAAAGACGTAATAAATGACCCAGTTCAGGCTACTGGTCAGATTGGACGAGTTGAAGTTAGATGTGATGTATTTACCCGCTCACTCTTGTGCTGGGGTCCTGCAAGTCTTTGCTTCACCCTCAAGCGTTAGCCCAGAAAGGGGTAGCCTTACCCCTCCCTCAAGTGTTAGCCCGGAAGGGGGTAGCCTTACCCCTCCCTCAAGTGTTAGCCCGGAAGGGGGTAGCCTTACCCCTCCCTCAAGTGTTAGCCCGGAAGGGGGTAGCCTTACCCCTCCCTCAAGTGTTAGACCGGAAGGGGGTAGCCTTACCCCTCCCTCAAGTGTTAGCCCGGAAGGGGGGGTAGCCTTACCCTCCCTCAAGCGTTAGCCCGGAAGGGGGTAGCCTTACCCCTCCCTCAAGTGTTAGCCCGGAAGGGGGGGTAGCCTTACCCCTCCCTCAAGTGTTAGCCCGGAAGGGGGTAGCCTTACCCCTCCCTCAAGTGTTAGCCCGGAAGGGGGTAGCCTTACCCCTCCCTCAAGTGTTAGCCTGCACTGGGGGAGGGGGGAGGGTGGTAGCGTTACCTCACTCTTCAAGTGTTAGCCCCGCACAGGTGGTAGCTATTAACTCACCCTCGAGTGTTAGCGGAGGGGTAGCCTTACCTGAGCCCTCAAGTGTTTACTTAGACAGTTAGTATTATTCGCTCATTTCGTTTTTCTATATTTCCTCCCCGACACTGTTGTATA
>NC_092242.1:8625998-8630998 GCF_036320965.1 Panulirus ornatus | reverse complement strand
GAGATAAGAGAAGACTATAATAGATAAAATTACCAATGGTATAGAGATAAGAGAAGACTATAATAGATAAAATTACCAATGGTATAGAGATAAGAGTAGACTATAATAGATAAAATTACCAATGGTATAGAGATAAGAGAAGACTATAATAGATAAAATTACCAATGGTATAGAGATAAGAGTAGACTATAATAGATAAAATTACCAATGGTGTAGAGATAAGAGTAGACTATAATAGATAAAATTACCAATGGTATAGAGATAAGAGAAGACTATAATAGATAAAATTACCAATGGTATAGAGATAAGAGTAGACTATAATAGATAAAATTACCAATGGTATAGAGATAAGAGTAGACTATAATAGATAAAATTACCAATGGTATAGAGATAAGAGAAGACTATAATAGATAAAATTACCAATGGTATAGAGATAAGAGAAGACTATAATAGATAAAATTACCAATGGTGTAGAGATAAGAGTAGACTATAATAGATAAAAAACAAATCCCATTGGTATAAAAGAAAATAAAAAAATAGAGTAGAAGTAATGATGGAATTCAGTCGTGTATGAGAAGGTGCCAAAACCTCTTGATTAGGGTAGATATTCCCCCCGTGTGGTTATGACGACTAATTGGTGACCCTAATTACTTGTACTAATCCAGTCACCCCATCACAGAGAGAGAGAGAGAGAGAAATGTATTGTTTACATCACGTGTTGTATTGCTTCCATCGTGCGTCGTATTGTTTACATCACGTGTCGTATTGTTGATAGCGCATGTGTCGCTTTGTTTGCGTCCTGTGTCATTGTTTGTATGACGTGTTGTATTGTTTATATCAGTGTGTTGGTTTTGTTTATGTCGTGTGTCGTATTGTGTATATGACGTGTTGTATTGTTTATATCGTGTGTTAGTTTGTTTATATTTCGTGTCGCATTGTTTACATCACGTGTCTTATTGTTTACATCATGTGTCGTATTGTTTACATGACGTGTCGTATTGTTTACATCACTTGTATTGTTTACATCACATAACGTATTGTTTACATCACGTGTCGTATTGTTTACATCATGTGTCGTATTGTTTACATCACGTGTCCTATTGTTTACATCATGTCTTATTGTTTACATCATGTGTCGTATTGTTTACATCACGTGTCGTATTGTTTACATCACGTGTCTTATTGTGTACATCATGTGTCGTATTGTTTGCATCACGTGTCGTATTGTTTACATCACGTGTCGTATTGTTTACATCACATATCGTATTGTTTACATCACGTATCGTATTGTTTACATCACGTGTCGTATTGATTTGAAACTTTTGGTAGGCATACACTTTGGTTCAGTACATCCCCCTTCAAAAAAAAAAAAAAAAAGATAATCTTTTGAAACATAGTGTCAGGTCATAAGGAGATAGAACAAACAAACAGAAACAAAAAAAAAATATTCACCCACATCATGCTAATTTGACCGTATGTTCTCTATCATCTCCAGTGTGTCCGGGACGCACACGGGAGAATTTTGTGATGTGACCTGTTCCTTGAGATGCCCTAGTGGGCGGTTGAGATGCCCTAGTGGGCGGTTGAGATGCCCTAGTGGGCGGTTGAGATGCCCTAGTGGGCGGTCGAGATGCCCTAGTGGGCGGTTGAGATGTCCTAGTGGGCGGTTGAGATGCCCTAGTGGGCGGTTGAGATGCCCTAGTGGGTAGTTGAGATGCCCTAGTGGGCGGTTGAGATGCCCTAGTGGGCGGTTGAGATGCCCTAGTGGGTGGTTGAGATGCCCTAGTGGGCGGTTGAGATGCCCTAGTGGGTGGTTGAGATGCCCTAGTGGGTGGTTGAGATGCCCTAGTGGGCGGTTGAGATGCCCTAGTGGGTGGTTGAGATGCCCTAGTGGGCGGTTGAGATGCCCTAGTGGGCGGTTGGTGGGGGGTTCAAACGAAATCATGTCATTTCGCTCATGATTTGGTCATGTTCAAACCCCCTGTGTTCACAAAATTTGGCCTTGTGTATATCTCTAAGTCTACCAGTATGAATATTTACGTGTGTATATATGTATATGTCTGTGTTTGTATATGTATGTATACGTTGAAATGTATAGGTATGTATATGTGCGTGTGTGGGCGTTTATGGATATACATGTGTATATAGGTGGGCTGGGCCATTCTCTCGTCTGTTTCCTTGCGCTACCTCGCTAACGCGGGAGACAGCGACAAAGCAAAAAAAATAAATAAATAAATAAATATATATATATATATATATATATATATATATATATATATATATATATATATATATATATATATATGTGTGTGTGTGTGTGTGTGTGTGTGTTGGTAGACCTAAAGCATACAGAAATATGGTTGAAGAATACATACACCCACCTAGAGACATAACAAACACACGCACATGTCAGGATACATGGCATGTATAGAAGTATACATAACCGGCTGTGTATACATGTGACACTCAGGGTAACTATGTATCTTTATCATAGTGTGTGTGTTAAGTGGGCGGGACGAACAGGTGGAGTGGGCGGGGTTAGCAGGCGATGTGGGTGGGACAGACGAAGATAAGGTGGGCCAGATGAACACAGGGCGGGCTAGATTAACATAGGGTGGGCTAGACTAACATAGGGTGGGCTAGACTAATATAGGGTGGGCTAGGCTAGCCTAGGGTGGGCTAGACTAACATAGGGTGGGTTAGACTAATATAGGGTGGGCTAGACTAACACAGGGCGGGCTAGATTAACATAGGGTGGGCTACAATAACATAGGGTGGGCTAGGCTAGCCTAGGGTGGGCTAGACTAACATAGGGTGGGCCAGGCTAACATAGGGTGGGCCAGACTAACATAGGGTGGGCCAGACTAACATAGGGTGGGCCAGACTCAAATAGGGTGGGCCATACTAACATAGGGTGGGCCAGACTCAAATAGGGTGGGCCATACTAACATAGGGTGGGCCATAATAACATAGGGTGGGCCAGACTAACATAAGGTGGGCCATACTAACATAGGGTGGGCCAGACTAAAATAGGATAGGCCAGATTGAAATAGGGTGGGCCAGACTAACAGAGGGTGGGCCAGACTAGCATAGGGTGGGCCATACTAACATAGGGTGGGCCATACTAACATAAGATGGGCCATACTAGCATGATAGATATAGATAGACATGGATATAATATACCTATAAGTTGGTTGGTCTGATAGCTTGTATAATACTCACGCCGTCATTAAAGTCTATAATGCTCTCCCGTAACACGTAAGAGGCAAGATAATGCCCAAGGATATAAGTCAGCTGTCGTGCCCCGTGAGGCGCATAATGAGGATGGAGATGAATCTAAGAGGCCCTGAAGAGAGCATAATAATGTTATCAGGAAGGCTTTCAGATCCCAGGATAGCTGGAGTAATGGAGGGGATATTAGAGTGTCAGATGCTCCTTACGATGGTTGATCCTTTCACAGACTATAGACACACACACACACACACACACACGCACACACACACACACACACACATATATATATATATATATATATATATATATATATATATATATATATATATATATATATCATCCATGGGGGATTGGGAAGACTAAAAGGCTACTAAAAAGGGGGGAGGGAGCGAGGAGGGGGGCTGGAAATCCTCCCCTCCTGTGTTTTACTTTTCCAAAAGAAGGAACAGAGAAGGGGGCCAAGTGAGGATCCCCCCCCCCCCTCTAAGGCTCAGTCATATGTTCTTCACGCTACCACGCAAACGCGGGAAATGGCGAATATAAACATATACGGAAACACCACCAAGAAAAGGAAACAATAGAATTCTGAGCGCTTTTGTATATTACCACGTTTTCATAGAGAATATATATATATATATATATATATATATATATATATATATATATATATATATATATATATATATATATATATATATATATATATATATATATATGTGTGTGTGTGTGTGTGTGTGTGTGTGTGTGTGTGTGTGTAAACCCCTCTGTATATACACATATCTAGAGACGTGAAGATTCCTACACAAGAAGAGCGTTCCGCCTGTGGTAATCTTGGCAGCCATGCGACAACCTCTATACATCCCCCGAGGCGAGGGTTAGACACAATGGCAGACCACAAGAACCTTTACCATGATTAAATCCGACCGACCGGAGGCCACGCGGAGCAATACACGCTCTCCTTCCCCCTCCGCCACCACCTCCGGCGCCTCCTCACCTCCCTTAAAGGCTTCCTTTCCACTCACACCGCGGGAGAAAGAGGAGAGAGAGAGAGAGAGAGGGAGGAGGAAAAAAAAGGGAAAAATATGTGATAAAAAGAAAAAATACTTCCTCTTAGCGAGAGCGAAGCTCCCGCCGCATTATAAGAATGAAGGAGACGCGAGGCGTCAATGAGAGGGAGCCGCCAAAACCAATATCTTTAATTGGCGCCAAATGGTTGCCTCTCGCCCCTGATTTTCGCGGGCTTTTGTCGCGGGCTTTCTTGGCGGCTCAGGTTGGAAACCCAAATTATGCGCCGCTGAAAACGCAAGGCAAGTCTGTTTTCATTTCTTTAATGGGCTCGAGTCAAGAGAGAGAGAAATTTTTTTATTATTATTATCCTAAAAAGTGTGATTTATTCCCCAAAATCATCGATTAATGACCGTAAAAGAAACCTTTTTGGATAGTGTTGCTTGTGTGTGTGTGTGTGTGTGTGTCTCCTGCTCGCTTGGTGATCGTGTGTTTTTTTCAAAGTGTGATGTTCGGAAACGCTCGCTGACATCACGGGCTTCATCGATCGCTAGAGGGCGAGGCTTGGATACCCCCGTTGATCATCATTACAAATGGATAATAACAATAAATGATAATTTCATTGCCGTGACGTGAAGTGAAAAAAAAAATATATATCACCGAACCAATAGCGTCCGGTCGGTGACGTAATCCAGTTAAGTGGAGCCAATCAGAGGCAAGCTAGGCGTCAATGTGGACAGATAGAGGTACGATTCTATCAA
>NC_092242.1:8618498-8620998 GCF_036320965.1 Panulirus ornatus | reverse complement strand
TTGGTATATATATGCCATTAGAAATCTAAAATGGGTATATATATATATATACCATTAAAAATCAAAAATTGGTATATATATATGCCATTAGAAATCTAAAATTAGTGTGTATATATATATATATATATATATATATATATATATATATATATATATATATATATATATATATATATATATATGCTCAATGATTATTGTACTTAGAAATGAGTCACTGTACGTAGAAAGCTATGGTAGTGTTACTTAAAAAAAACACTTATAGAAGTAAATGGATGAATTGAGTGCCGGCCGTGCGGAGGATAGGTTAACTGGTATTTAACTTTGGATTGGACGAGAATGGAGCGAAGGGTTCGGTAAAGTAAGAATAAACCAAAACATTCTTTTTTCGTTTTTTTTTTTTTTTTGACAAATTCAGTAGCGTTTGTGAACAGTGTTGTGATGGCAAAAAAAAAAAAATGATGTTTGCATGTGTGTTTATATGTTTATGTAGCGCATGTGAACACACACACACACACACACACACACACACACACACACACACACACACACAAACAGGTAATCAAATAGTAAGGTATTTAAGAAGTTGCGAAGGGATGTAGAATGATAGATATGTACATAGATGGAAGACAGAGAGAATCTTTAGCCCTGCTCTTCAACACTCTCCAACTCTCTCTCTCTCTCTCTCTCTCTCTCTCTCTCTCTCTCTCTCTCTCTCTCTCTCTCTCTCTCTCTCTCTCTCTCCCCGACAACAGTAAGAATAAAACATAAAAAAATTTCCTTTTTTGTGTGTGCGTTTATTAAAAATGCCAAATGCCTGCTCATTTTAAATGCTCAGAGTTGGCGTTGTTATCTGTGAGTATATGATGTATAACATAACATATTGGTCCTTAAGTTTGGTGGTGATATACTTAAGTATACTGCATAGACATGGATACAGATATACGATCAGACAATCATCCAAATTCGTATCTTTTATCGATGCTTAATATGTTGTATCCTGCGTCAATTTATATGAGAAGGTATATAAATATATGTAGCGAGTACGAGGCAGTTAAAGTTTGATAAGTAATATTTAGTGTAATTGTAATTACATGGATTATTATTATTATTATTATTATTATTATTTTATTTTTTATTTTTTTGTCGCTGTCATTATTATTATTATTATTATTATTATTATTATTATTATTATTATTATTATGAAGTTAATTGATCTAAACGGGATTATTCATCATAATACAAACATAATTTCTGTGAAATCATGCATTTATGGTGCACGTAGCCTAGCTGGGTAACCTGTCGTGCAGTATATGCTGTCATTCCTTGCTGCCACTGAGAACCACTGAATAAATTAAGCCTGCAGGATTTTCCCAAGCTAGATTTTCGGGGAGGGGGCGAAAATTCTGGGGGCCTTGAAGAATGTGTGGAAGTCGAGAACATTATCTCGGAAAGCAAAAATGGGTATGTTTGAAGGAATAGTGGTTCCAACAATGTTGTATGGTTGCGAGGCGTGGGCTATGGATAGAGTTGTGCGCAGGAGGATGGATGTGCTGGAAATGAGATGTTTGAGGACAATGTGTGGTGTGAGGTGGTTTGATCGAGTAAGTAACGTAAGGGTAAGAGAGATGTGTGGAAATAAAAAGAGCGTGGTTGAGAGAGCAGAAGAGGGTGTTTTGAAGTGGTTTGGGCACATGGAGAGAATGAGTGAGGAGAGATTGACCAAGAGGATATATGTGTCGGAGGTGGAGGGAACGAGGAGAAGAGAGAGACCAAATTGGAGGTGGAAAGATGGAGTGAAAAAGATTTTGAGTGATCGGGGCCTGAACATGCAGGAGGGTGAACGGAGGGCAAGGAATAGAGTGAATTGGAGCGATGTGGTATACCGGGGTTGACGTGCTGTCAGTAGATTGAATCAAGGCATGTGAAGCGTCTGGGGTAAACCATGGAAAGTTGTGTAGGTATGTATATTTGCGTGTGTGGACGTATGTATATACATGTGTATGGGGGGGTTGGGCCTTTTCTTTCGTCTGTTTCCTTGCGCTACCTCGCTAACGGAGGAGACAGCGACAAAGTATAATAATAATAAATCATTATTATTATCATTATTATTATTATCATTATTATTATTATTATTTATTTTATCTTTATTTTATTTTGCTTTGTCGCTGTCTCCCGCGTTAGCGAGGTAGCGCAAGGAAACAGACGATAGAATGGCCCAACCCGCCCACATACACATGTATATACATACACGTCCACACACGCAAATATACATACCTATACATCTCAATGTACACATATATATACACACACAGACATATACATATATACCCATGTACATAATTCATACTGTCTGCCTTTATTCATTCCCATCGCCACCTCGCCACACATGGAATACCATCCCCCTCCCCCCTCATGTGTGCGAGGTAGCGCTAGGAAAAGACAACAAAGGCCACATTCGTTCACACTCAGTCTCTAGCTGTCATGTAATAATATTATTATT
>NC_092242.1:8598498-8613498 GCF_036320965.1 Panulirus ornatus | reverse complement strand
CCCCCCATCCCCCACCACACCACATCCTTCCCCCACCCCACCACCACCCCCCCTTTCTCCACCTCTCATTTCTTCCTCCCACATCATTATATTAACACGACCTCCCCCCCCTCCCACTCACTTCCTCCTCTCTCCTCTACTCTCCCCCAGACGCCCGCTCTCCCTCTCTCCCCTGCATAAGCCGCCACCAAGATTATTATCACCCGCTAATTGACAGCACAAAGACCGTTGGGGGGGGAAGTTTCGCGCCAAAATGGTCTGGGATTTCTTCGGCCACTCAGAGAGCATTGATACCTTGTCTCCTTTCACACTTCATCTCTATGTCATCCTCTCTATTTTTTGATAGAGGTGAAGAGTGTATGATAGAATTTAATGATGCTGAGGTCAGGAAAGGCTGAATTACCTCATGTTTTCGAATCACTGAGCGGAACTCGGGGTTTTATGAAAGGGAGTAACGCTCGCTCAAGGGCCGGCAGCGCGTTTTCCCCCTCCGCCCTCCAAGGCGCGACAATTGGTAAATGGGGTGGCGGTGAGGGGCCTGAATCCCCCTCGTTAGAAGGACCAGTAATATGATAGCAGATTTCTTTCCACATGAGAGGGAGCCAAGAATGGAATTATGGTGGGAATCGCACTCGCATTCATGGCCGGGCGGGACGTTACAAGGTGATGGAATATTGTTTCAAAATCCGTGAGCGGCAGCAGCGGAGTTTAGCGTTTAGCGGAGCGGCGGAGTTTAGCGCTTAGCGAATTCCCGCTAACTAGATCTTCCCCCCCCAAAAAGTTTAGCGCTACCCAGTGCAGTGATTCTCACAAGCGCCTGCTATTAAATACATCATATATTTCTCTCTTCAGACATCACAGTAACACGGGGTTTAACGGGAAGGGTTTACAGTATTTACATAGGAAATTCCCAGTCGTGAGGCGATGGCTCCACTCACGATTATTCGAAGCCTAAAGTTCCCCCTCTTTCAAAGAGAAAAAAAAAAAATGGGGGGGAGAAACAGGAGCCCGCCATCTCTCCCTGCCCTCACTCAGTGAGTGAGAGTGTCGAGCTTGCACAGGAATTAATTTATGGAGATTGGAACCTGCTGTTTTAAGCGAGAGATTCTTAAACACTGAAGCGAAAACATTCTTGGGTTTATTCAAATTCATAACGCTCATTAGGAGAGTTTTGCTTCGGGGTCTGGCTGGTTGATATATATATATATGCCCGTCTCTCTCTCTCTCTCTCTCTCTCTCTCTCTCTCTCTCTCTCTCTCTCTCTCTCTCTCTCTCTCGTTCGCTCGTGCGCGCGCCGGGAGCAAGTTTCAGTTTTCAGGTGGAAAATATGAAAAGACGGGTTCTGAAGTGGACACATTGGCTGTGCTCACCATTCTCTGAGATTTGGATGGTTTGGTTACGGTTAGGTTAGGTTAGGTTAGGTTAGGTTAGGTTAGCTAAAGTTAGTTGCTTTAAACCTACCTTCCCCCCCCCCTCTGCCCTCCCTTTCTAGCGCAGCGACATATACGTCGCTTTGAGCACGACGGTACGACTCTCGAGTGCGACGGTACTGAAGTACGTCTGTACAGACCTCTCTCTCTCTCGAGCACGACACTTGAGTACGACGGTATGACCCTTGAGTACGACGGTACGATCCTTGAGCACGACGGTGCGACCCTTGAGCACGACGGTGCGACCCTTGAGCACGACGTTACGACCCTTGAGTACGACGGTATACGACCCTTGAGTACGACGGTACGACCCTTGAGCACGACGTTACGACCCTTGAGTACGACGGTACGACCCTTGAGCACGACGGTATACGACCCTTGAGTACGACGGTACGATCCTTGAGCACGACGGTGCGACCCTTGAGCACGACGTTACGACCCTTGAGTACGACGGTACGACCCTTGAGCACGACGGTATACGACCCTTGAGCACGACGGTGCGACCCTTGAGCACGACGTTACGACCCTTGAGCACGACGGTATACGACCCTTGAGTACGACGGTACGACCCTTGAGCACGACGGTACGACCCTTGAGCACGACGGTGTACGACCCTTGAGCACGACGGTATACGACCCTTGAGCACGACGGTATACGACCCTTGAGCACGACGGTACGACCCTTGAGCACGACGGTACGACCCTTGGGTATTGAGTACGAGGATCTTCGATCAGGTCCGCTAAAGGTCACGTTCAAAGGCCAGACCATGGTGGCCAAGGGTCGTCACGCCGTGCTTAATGGTCGTGCCTATGTGTTCAATGGTCGTACCTCTGTGCTCAAGGGTCGTTACGCCGTGATCAAGGGACTAAGGCAGTAGGCCAGATATGATTTTAACACCTGAAAAAAAGCTATGTAATCTCCAGATGCATAGACTTATTTCTATAACATTCGTTTGGCTATATATATATATATATATATATATATATATATATATATATATATATATATATATATATATATAGAATTGGGGGACCTTAACCATATTACATATGTGGACCAGACCACTTAGAGGCACGCACTGTGTCTATGGACCACCTTATAGCATATATCTGCGTCTGTGGACCACCGTATAGCATATATCTATGTCTGTGGACCACCTTATAGCATATATCTGTGTCTGTGGACCACTGTATAGCATATATCTGCGTCTGTGGACCACCGTATAGCATATATCTATGTCTGTGGACCACCTTATAGCATATATCTGCGTCTGTGGACCACTGTATAGCATATATCCAGTATCACATCACGTCTGATATTATAATCAAGTCCAAAACACAATCCACGACCTTACTAGCGATAGTTCTGACGGTCGGTAAAAATAATTTCTTTATTCGTTTATTGACATTCATTTTTCTATGGCCCACTGGGACATGGCGCATGGACCACAGGTTAAGAAGAACCCTTGATGATCTGGAAGCTTCCAGTAAACCATTGATGGTAATGGGATGATAATGTATGGGGCTGCTCTCTCTCTCTCTCTCTCTCTCTCTCTCTCTCTCTCTCTCTCTCTCTCTCTCTCTCTCTCTCTCTATCTATCTATCTATCTATCTGTCTCTCTCTCTATCTATCTTTCTCTGGACTACTTATCAGTAGCGTAAAGAATTTATTTTTTCTTAACAATGATCAGTAATAAATATTCTTTTATTACAGATTCAAAAGACAGAGATAGTCTCACATTTTCCTTATCATCCCAAATTTTAAAAAGAGACACATATATATTTATCGAGTAATCTAACTTTTTTTCTTACATAATCTTAGATATCATATTCAATCTCACTTTTCCCTGGACGGTTTCAGTATTCCCGTAATCTTCTAGCTATGTGAATTTAAATTTTATCAAGAACAATATTATGTCTCCCTTAATTAAAAGATAAAAATTTGATAAAAATTTTGGCTTTTTGCGAGGTTGACTTTAACATTTTGTCTCAATCATCTTTTCTTATATTTACTTCAAAATTCTCTCATTGCTGTTGGTGTTCTAACATAAACGTATGGACGTAAATAAACTTTTGTGTTGCTCAAAAGAATTTTGATATAGTGTAACCAGTCGTCCTACGGCCAACTGAAGTCGTAGTAACAACATCATATTGGTGGTTAGGTTAGGTCAAGGGTCGTACAGTATAGTTCTCAAGGGTCGTATACCGTCGTGCTCAAGGGTCGTATACCGTCGTGCTCAAGGGTCGTACCATCGTGCTCAAGGGTTGTACCGTCGTGCTCAAGAGTCGTACCGTCGTGCTCAAGGGTCGTATACCGTCGTGCTCAAGGGTCGTACCATCGTGTTCAAGGCTCGTACCGTCGTGCTCATGGATCGCACCGTCGTATATTAAGGGTCGTGCTGTCGTGCTCAAGGGTCGTACCGTCGTATATCAAGGGTCGTACCGTCGTGCTCAAGGGTCGTGCACCGTCGTGCTCAAGGATCGTACCGTCGTGCTCAAGGGTCATACCGTAGTGCTCAAGGGTCGTACCATCACTATTTTGGATAAAGATTTTTATTTTCATTTATCCTCTCCTTCATCCACCGTACTGTTACTGTAAGAACTTCTAAACACCCATTCTATACAAACCCCATCTTTATTGTATATTTTCTACGTAAATTTTCAGCCTTTGGCTCGAATTTGTATATGAAATTATTATCATTATCATTATCATAATTATTAATATTGTTATTGTTATTATTATCATTATTATTATTATTATTATTATTATTATTACTATTATTATTATTATTATTATTATTATTATTATTATTATTATCATTATTATTATTATCATTATGATTACCATAATGTTTTTTGTTACCTAACAAAGAAACTTTCCCTAAATTTTCAACATATTTTTGGAGCAACTTTCAAAATACTTCATTCCCTTTTATTTGATCTTTGACCTGAAAGAATGAATGAAGTCGCATTCGTTGCAATGATTTCGATATTCACGTTTATATATATAAACATTTACAGTTGAATTTGTATGTAATTCGAAATTCACCTCTGCTTCTTAATTATGATAGAAAGGAAGAAATCAATTTTTCTTTATATTGGCAATTTATTCTTACATTAAGATAATTATTTATTGCAGTATCCACACCAGTGGCAGCCCAGCAGCCTCACAAAACCACTTGCGTAAATTAAATTTTTATTTTATTACTCTCCGCCATCTTGAAGGAGCGACTGGTGTTGAAGTCTACGAGCGTAAGAAATATATATATAAGGCCCACGACACACAAGGGTGGGTGTGGGGGAGGAAAATAGCTATCAGGGTGTTTTGGGAGGAGAGAGAGAGAGAGAGAGAGCGTGGGGGCGGCAGCGCTCGGGCCCGGGGGACTTTTATCACACCATCTCCCCAGCGCGGACAAAGGGAGCGTCAAGGCCTGATGTTTATCCCCCGAACTGCCGCCTCTCTGGCTACTGCCGGTGTCAAGTTGGCGCCTTTTTTCCCTCTTCGTCTTCCCGAGTCAAATGAGTGTTTATGTTAACTTTACTATGAAACTCATTCATTTTAGAAAATCATATTACTGGCTGAGATAAGAGTATTAAAGTAAATTGATTATATTCATATGATTTTTTGTTGGCGGAAGAAAACGATATATTTTGAGGATGTGAATGTAGGAAGAGATCTTGAGTTTGATTGGCGAAGCGCGGGAAGAATAGATCTTGAAGGGATATTTGATATTGAAGGCGATCTTTTCCCGCGCGGGTGCTCATTATTCCAGGTCGGGGTTAAGTTGAGCGCTCCCCGGAGAGAGAGAGAGAGAGAGAGAGAGAGAGAGAGAGAGAGAGAGAGAGAGAGAGAGAGAGAGAGAGAGAGAGAGATCTTAACAAGGTGAACAGATCTGAGACCTCTCCTCGCTAGGAGGGGAAGACGGTCATTAGAAATAAACAGTGAAAATCATAAACACTCAGGCGATGGGAATTTAAAAATCATAAATACGCAAGCGATAGGGATTTTTTTTTACGTTATGTTTAGAATATTCGAGTTGATCATTGCTTGAATAATGACACACACACACACACACACACACACACACACACACACAGAGCAGCCCACGCCAGCGAAAAAAAGCTTGGTTTAGCTAAACCCGCTAAAGCTTAGCTGTTATTATCAGACGAGCGCATCCATGTTCCTCTTGGGTTTACCTCCTCCCTCCCTCCCTCCCTTAAGCCACTCGGGTATGTCTGTCTGTACGGTTAGTTAACCACAAGGTACAGCAGAGATAAGGCGAGATAACACACACGGACTTAAGTAGGTTATTTCTTATCGCTCTTGACCAGCAAGTATGGGAAAGATAATGGTTATAGACTGGAATTGAATTTTCTGTGATGTATGAGTTTTTTTTTAATTTTCGTATGAATAGTTGATTTAACGAAGGCAGTTACTCATGACATCAATCATATAAAGACAATATTAAACAATGTTAATCTCTATAATTCAAATAATAGATTGATAACAATGTTAATCTCTATAATTCAAATAATAGATTAATAACAATGAGTTGATGATATTTCAAACTTCTTATTTGGGTTTAATGTTTATTAATCTCTCTGTGTCGCTCCGGTCGTAAGCGACACATCGCAACGACCAATTGATTCGTTTTGAACGCTTAGAACTCGTAATATAATTCTCAGTCCACGAAATGATAATCCCTGACTGATGCATTGACGTAAACACTATTCATCCTATATATATATATATATATATATATATATATATATATATATATATATATATATATATATATTTTCCTTATCCCTGGGGATAGGGGAGAAAGAATACTTCCCACGTATTCCCTGCGTGTCGTAGAAGGCGACTAAAAAGGGAGGGAGCGGGGGGCTGGAAATCCTCCCCTCTCTTTTTTTTTTTAATTTTCCAAAAGAAGGAACAGAGAAGGGGGCCAGGTGAGGGTATTCCCCCCAGGCCCAGTCCTCTGTTCTTAACGCTACCTCGCTAATGCGGGAAATGGCGAATAGTTTGAAAGAAAGAAGATATATTTTCCTGTTGTTGGAGATCCTGGGATACGAACCCTCTCCAGTATGACTACCTCGTTACCACTGTACTAAGTGACTTCGTTAGCTAACTGCCAATTCCTCTCTCTCTCTCTCTCTCTCTCTCTCTCTCTCTCTCTCTCTCTCTCTCTCTCTCTCTCTCTCTCTCTCTCTCTCTCTCCAACGGTTGAATCATACGATGGGTCGTTTATCTTGGCTTTGGGGTCTGTTCATGAACTGCAATTCATTCAGGTCAACCATCGTTAAGTTAACGTATTAACTGGATCATTCTAAAGATCGTACATACACCCCCTCAGTTCCTGGCACATGCATTATGTCATTTCCCTAATACTTGTTTTTATAGAAAAATTACACATTTTTTTTTTCTGGTGCATATATCATGATTTATTGGTGCAGTTTTACGAAAGACATTTTTTCTGACTTTAAGAAAGACATTTTTTTTTTACTTTAAGAGAGACAGTTTTTTGACTTTGAGACATTTTTTTTTGACTGGGAAAGACTTTTTTTCTGACTTTAAGAAAGACATTTTTTTTTACTTTAAGAAAGTTTTTTGACTTTGAGACTTTTTTTTTTGACTTTAAGAAAGACATTTTTTTTTTTACTTTAAGAAAGACTGTTTTTTGACTTTGAGGCTTTTGTTTTTTGACTTTAAGAAAGACAGTTTTTTGACTTTGAGACATTTTTTTTTGACTGAGAAAGACATTTTTTTCTGACTTTAAGAAAGACATTTTTTCTGACTTTAAGAAAGACAAGTTTTTTTTTTACTTTGAGACATTTTTTTTGACTGAGAAAGACATTTTTTTCTGACTTTAAGAAAGACATGTTTTTTGACTTTTTAAGAAAGACATTTTTTGACAATTTTTTTTTTTTGTTAAGAATTTTATTCATAATTGATATTTCCTTTAAAGTAATCCAGGCTGGTTACGTCTTTCGACTTTAGACCAATCTATTATAAATGACATTAAAGCCGGTAGCATCGTTGAAGAATCACTAATCAAAACTGAATTGTAATTATCTCTTTATTATTCTCTAATTATACCCTAGTGAGGCCACAGCTCTCAAACATTCTCTGTCATCAAGGAGCAACTATATATATATATATATATATATATATATATATATATATATATATATATATATATATATATATGTATATATATATATATATATATATATATATATATATATATATATATATATATATATATATATTTATTTATTTATTTATTTATTTATTTATTCCTAAGAGTCCACGGGGAAAATGAAACACGATAAGTTCCCAAGTGCACTTTCGTGTAATAATCACATCATCAGGGGAGACACAGGAGAGAAATATAACAAGTCAGTTGATATACAACGAAGAGACTTTGCTAGGACGCCATCCATATATATGGTGTCTGCAGGAATCATGTCTTCTGTCAATTTTTCCAATTCATCATCCACCATCCAGCACATCTTTGCATCATCTTGAATAAGTGTATTCTGATAAATCATTACATACCATGTTTTTTCCTGATTTTCTAAATTTCTTTCATATTTTTTTTCCTTTCACTTTTATGGATATAACAAAGCAATTAGACAAAAAAAAGGTGTCTTGATTGGGATTTATATATTTGAACTTATTGCAGCATTGCATAAGGTGTATATATATATATATATATATATATATATATATATATATATATATATATATATATATATATATATATATATATGCTTACTTTCACATAGTTATATTGAGTTCTTCATATACGTGTTTTATCTATGCATTTTATTTTTTAAATGTCAATAAACAGATTTAGATATCGAATTTCTGGTAAATATTAAGAAACATACATATGTATTCTAAAAGGATAATAGAAAGTTCGCATGAATACTATAAACATTTTCCATAGAAGTGTTACAAGAAGATAAAATTAAGATGAAATTTATTCCGAGTTTTGGAGTGGATAAGTGACGTCAGAGTTGACGTACGAGCACATCCGGGCTCTGCTTACGTTATATATCAACGCTCAATTGACCAGACTCGTCGCTCCAGCCACTACGCTAAATCAATCGTCATTTATTCAAAGCGACGCTCCTTAATGGTCATTTATCTAAAGTTAGTTCAAAGATATTATGTCGTTAAGACCCCGATTGGTAGTTAAGTGTTTGATACAACTGCGTTACGTTATTGAAAAAAAAAAAAGAATAGAAATAAAATCTCAAATAAAAACTTAAAAGTAGTGAAGTAAATTTCTATTTCGAATGCTCCTTTTTTTTCTTTTTTTTTTATAAGTAACTTGCGAATGATGAGCTTCGGCTCCGCTATTGTTTATTGAGGTGAACTTTTGTTTGGACGAACTTTTTTTTTTTGGTTTTTGTTTCCCTCCCCCCCCCCCTCCCCTCCCTCGGTAGTTTTCATTTCCTGTTTGGTGGTATTAACCACCGAGGCGGCAGGCAGTGTGGTAGTTAAGCAGGCGCACCTAACTGTGGTTGGTGGACACCACACAATCACATGGTTAAGTTTCCCGTGAAAAGTCTTTTTTTTTTTGGAGTGGAGGGGAAACTTTGTTATATTAAAATCAATCTTCTTATGTTAGAATCAATTCAATTCAGTCCTGTGTAGATCAAATATCACAAACTTATCTCGAAGATAAATTGAAAAGAAAATATTAAATGAGATCATGATTTTGTTTTTAATGTTTTCCTTGTATTTTCTTCATATATGTGTTTTATCTACATTTTCTTTCAATGTCAATAAACAGATGTAGATATCGAATATCTTGTAAATATTAAGAAACACACATATGTATTCTAAGAGGATAATACAAAGTTCGTATGAGTATTATACACGTTTTCCATAGAAGTTTCCTATCCATTTTATTTTAACCTTTGAGCGATGCCAATTTTTTTTTAAGGGTATATTGCTAATGTCTGACATCTAAATTTCGAGGAAATGAAATATATAAGTAGGTTAATGGTAAAATTTTTGTGTTCGTACAGGAGCATATTATTTCCGGTATATTGTCACATTTGATATATATGAATTAGCTTTCATAGGCAGGGATTATAAATGTAAATAACACACACACACACACACACACACACACACACACACACATTTTTTTTTTTCTAATTTTCCAAAAGAAGGAACAGACAAGGGGGCCAGGTGAGGATATTCCCACAAAGGCCCAGTCCTCTGTTCTTAACGCTACCTCGCTAATGCGGGAAATGGCGAATATATGAAGAAAGAAATATATATATATATATATATATATATATATATATATATATATATATATATATATATATATATATTGCACAGTATACGGTTCTGTCGTGCTTATGCTATCAACTCAAGTCATTGCTCTCTATTTATCCCTGGTTCCTTTGTCTGTCCTTCGCGTATTCGTCCCAGTTCATGAAATACGCGCGAGAAGTAATTTGTGTTTACTTTATAATTCTTCTCGTCGACTTAAGGGATTAGTGGCTATGTTTTCGCTCTTGCTTACAGTGTTGGATCAGATATTGGCTGATCCTCTCTGGTAAATAGTGTGGTGCCTGGAGGAGAGGATTCGCTTGGTTTCGGTGCTTCGCCGAGATGCTTCGATAGTTATCGGTTGCCTCGGGGTGATGATGCTTCGCTGTTTCGGTTTCTTCCGGAGAGATGCTTCGTTCAGAGCGATGTTTCCCCTGAATTCGATGGCTGACTAGGTTTTTTTTTGCTTCGTAATGTTCCGATGCTTCGTTTTAGTGCTTTGGGAATATCATTCACTAGTTTATGAAGCCCGAGAGAGAGATGCTTCGATAGATTTTGGTGGTCTTAGTAAATGCTTCGCTAGGTATTGTTGCTTCCGAGAGATGCTTTGTTTAGGTTTCGGTGTTTCGAGGAGATGCCTCCCTAAGTTTCGGTGTTTCGAGGAGATGCCTCCCTAAGTTTCGGTGTTTCGAGGAGATGCCTCCCTAAGTTTCGGTGTTTCGAGGAGATGCCTCCCTAAGTTTCGATGCCTCGAGAAGATGCTTCGCTTAAGTCTTGGGGTCTCATGGGAGTGCTTCGCTGAATCTGTTTAGAAATTTACTGTTTAATTCATAACGATTATTTTTTTCTTCAACCGTGACGTTTGTGCATGTGATGTTTACAAAGTGTTAGGAAAAAAAATACTGAATTAATTGTACATAGAACAGAGACAGTACATAATCAAACTGAATCATTTTGCTTTTATTTTTACATATATATCTATCATATATACACAATGCCATATAAAAGTATGTTATGGTTGAGATATATATGAGGGTTTGAGTCAGCTGAGGTGAAAATTCTCATTTATATGATAAGGAGCATAAGATGCCACGCATTGCAACATATGCCTACACCTCTCCATTCTCCTGGGCCTCAGTCACTACAGCATCACCCACTACACTACAGCATCACCCACTACACTACAGCATCACCCACTGCACTACAGCATCACCCACTGCACTACAGCATCACCCACTACAATGCAGCATCACCCACTACACTACAGCATCACCCACTACAGTGCAGCATCACCCACTACACTGCAGCATCACCCACTACAGTGCAGCATCACCCACTACACTACAGCATCACCCACTACACTACAGCATCACCCACTACAGTGCAGCATCACCCACTACAGTGCAGCATCACCCACTACAGTGCAGCATCACCCACTAAACTACAGCATCACCCACTACAGTGCAGCATCACCCACTACACTACAGCATCACCCACTATACTACAGCATCACCCACTACAGTGCAGCATCACCCACTACAGTGCAGCATCACCCACTACACTACAGCATCACCCACTGCACTACAGCATCACCCACTGCACTACATTATCACCCACTGCACTACAGCATCACCCACTGCACTACAGCATCACCCATTACAGTGCAGCATCACCCACTGCACTATAGCATCACCCACTACACTACACTGTACAGCATCACCCACTACACTACAGCATCACCCACTACACTACAGCATCACCCACTGCACTACAGCATCACCCACTACACTACAGCATCACCCACTACACTACAGCATCACCCACTACACTGTACAGCATCACCCACTACACTACAGCATCACCCACTACACTACAGCATCATCCACTGCACTACAGCATCACCCACTACACTACAGCATCACCCACTACACTACAGCATCACCCACTGCACTACAGCATCACCCACTACACTACAGCATCACCCACTACACTACAGCATCACCCACTACACTACAGCATCACCCACTACACTACAGCATCACCCACTACAGTGCAGCATCACCCACTGCACTACAGCATCACCCACTACAGTACACGCCATTAACCAACGCCCCATAACAATAAATTACCACGATGATAATGATCTTGTGGAGGAGGTGATAAAGAGGGGGGAGGGAAAAAAATATATATACACATATATATAAACATTTATCAAAGCATCGTTTAATAGGAGAGTGTAAAGGAGGGTGGAGGTGGTGGAGGAGGAGGGCCGAGCGCTGTGCCCCTGATGTATATGAGGCGGTTTATATGAGATATAATGTATATAATTGTCGACGCTCCACTGGGAGCAATTTCGATATGACAGGATCTCCTTCTTGCTCCGCGGGTACATGTGTCGTCCATGGTGCGCGTAAGCCGACCCCCGACCTCGCGCCTCTCTCTCTCTCTCTCTCTCTCTCTCTCTCTCTCTCTCTCTCTCTCTCTCTCTCTCTCTCTCTCTCTCTCTCTCATGACATCCACACCTCGTTTTATATGGATGCCTTCCTCCCTCTCATATGTGCTTTTATAGGTAGGTTTTCTATATATATATATATATATATATATATATATATATATATACATACATACATATATATATATATATATATATATATATATATATATATATATATATATATATATATATATATATATATATACATACATACATATATATATATATATATATATATATATATATATATATATATATATATATATATATATATATATATACTTACGAGAGGATCTCCTTATTAATTCTCCTTCTAAACCTATTTTAATCATATCTTTCTGTTCTCACTTCAGAAAATCCTGGTGGTCTATTCTATTCCTCATCATGATTAATTATAAGGTGATTATACAATAAAATGTCCATGTTTGAAGATAATTACGGTCATCGAAAAATAATTACAATAGAGTACATAATGTCATAATTCCCTTCAGTATTTATGTAAGATATTACTGATACTCCAGGAATTATATAAAACACGAATAAAGATCACATTACGATTATATTATAGAAAATTACATTATCAATATAATTCAAATATTATCAAGGGATGTGAAATGAGAGAAAAACATGAAAATGGTATTAAATAAGAATTATCTTTAATATCTAAAGATAAGGGAGACATTATGGTGTGTGATCCCTTAATATTTGCCTTAATTTTCGCCCATCGAGTGTATCCGTGAATGGACGAAAACAGTGTTAACAATCGCTTGTTAACACACACCTAGTATCTTGTTACTCTAACTCCAATTAGTGATAATAAGTGTGTGTGTGTGTGTGTGCGTCTGTCTGTCTGTCTGTGTGTACACTGTATTTATCTGTGGTCAAAAACATGAATTCAAAAGAATGTTGAAATATACGAAATATACCCAGATCCTCAAACGAATCAGTCTTTGTGAATATGTATTGAATATATGCCCACATATGATTCTAAAGATATCTTTCGCCACAGAAAACCTGCAACCCAACCACTTTTTTACGATATGATTGAGAAATTAAGTTTATTTAAACTGTATTACTTTTTTTGTCTGTTCTCAAGAGTCTGTCGTGATGTTTAGATTGTAACTGATAGTAGACATATGAAAAAAGTCGAACAGTATATATATATATATATATATATATATATATATATATATATATATATATATATATATATATATATATATATATATATTCGCTACCTGTGTGGTTATTAATCGGGGCCTAATCATGCAGGAGGGTGAAAGGCGTGCACGGGATCGAGTGAATTGGAACGATGTGGCATGCCGAGATCGACCTGCTGTTAGTGGACTGAACCAGGGCAGGTGAAGCGTCCTAGGTAAACCATGGAAAGGTCTGTGGGAACCTGGATGTGGAGCTGTGGTTTCCGTGCGCTACCTCGCAAACGCAGGGAACGATATTCAAGTTTGAAAGTAAAAAGAAGAGAAAGAATATATATATATATATATATATATATATATATATATATATATATATATATATATATATATATATATATATATATATATTATTTATTTATTTATTTTGCTTTGTCGCTGTCTCCCGCGTTTGCGAGGTAGCGCAAGGAAACAGACGAAAGAAACGGCCCAACCCACCCCTATACCCATGTATATACATACACGTCCACACACGCAAATATACATACCTATACATCTCAATGTACACATATATATACACACACACAGACATATACATATATACACATGTACATAATTCATACTGTCTGCCTTTATTTATTCCCATATATATATATATATATATATATATATATATATATATATATATATATATATATATATATATATATATTCCCCTGTGGGATATCGAGGCGCGTTCCTGTACAAGGATTCTTCATTTATTTATGTCTTCCTAAATCTCCCCCCATGTAGCGAGTGTACATATCTCATACCCCCAGATATATGCATTTGCGATGACGCCCGCGCGAATATGTACCAGGGTTTTACACATGTAAAATGCCCACTTGGTAGTCATTATCGGCTTTTTTGTACCTCGATAAATTATTTATATGGACACGCCCATCCATATTTAACTCCCGGTCCAGTCAAGAGCGATGCAAGTCTGCCATAATAGCGAGATGGAGTTTGCCTCAGTCCCGCCAGGGGGCTCAGGGGGCAGTACATCACCCCGCCACCAGGGGGCTCAGGGGGTGGTGCGTTGCCCCGCCACCAGGGGGCTCAGGGGGTAGTGCGTTGCCCCGCCACCAGGGGGCTCTGGGGGTAGTGCGTTGCCCCGCCACTAGGGGGCTCTGGGGGGTAGTGCGTTGCCCCGCCACCAGGGGGCTCAGGGGGTAGTGCGTTGCCCCGCCACCAGGTGGCTCAGGGGGTAGTGCGTCACCCCGCCACCAGGGGGCTCAGGGGGTAGTGCGTCGCCCCGCCACCAGGGGGCTCAGGGGGTAGTGCGTTGCCCCGCCACCAGGGGGCTCTGGGGGTAGTGCGTCACCCCGCCACCATGGGGCTCAGGGGGTAGTGCGTTGCCCCGCCACCAGGGGGCTCTGGGGGTAGTGCGTTGCCCCGCCACCAGGGGGCTCAGGGGGTAGTGCGTCACCCCGCCACCAGGGGGCTCTGGGGGTAGTGCGTCACCCCGCCACCAGGGGGCTCAGGGGGTAGTGCGTCACCCCGCCACCAGGGGGCTCTGGGGGTAGTGCGTTGCCCCGCCACCAGGGGGCTCTGGGGTAGTGCGTTGCCCCGCCACCAG
>NC_092242.1:8560998-8595998 GCF_036320965.1 Panulirus ornatus | reverse complement strand
AGTGCTGGACATTACTGCGTATTAGTAGCAATCAGGCTTTATATATATAAATATATATATATATATATATATATATATATATATATATATATATATATATATATATATATATATATATACGAATTCATCAGAAAAGTTTTGTATATGCAGTATTACTTTTTCATTCACTGTTTCGTAAAGATTTTTTTCAGACGAGAATACACACTGTTCTGAAACTTCAGGAATGCAGTTGTAACATTTCAGACGTGGAAAGCTGTGTCGAAAGTTCAAGACTTGCATACTGATCTGAAATCTTCAGACGTACAGAGTGGCTCAAAAAGTTTCAGACGTGCAAAGTGCTTTAGCAGTCGTTAAAATATATATATATATATATATATATATATATATATATATATATATATATATATATATATATATGTGTGTGTGTGTGTGTGTTGGAAAGGATCACAATTTTGCGCGTGATCAAGATATTCCTATGAGTCCACTGAGTTATATTTCTCTCTTGTGTCTCCCCTGATGATGTGATTATTACACGAAAGTGCACTTGGAAACTTATCGTGTTTCATTTTCCCCGTGGACTCATAGGAATATATATATATATATATATATATATATATATATATATATATATATATATATATATATATATATATATATAAGATTATTTTCTATGAGTTATTTCCCCTTATACTCAATGAATCATATAGGATCACCCTGTAGTCTTGTAACTAACATGTAACAATATTTTTTTCTTATTCATTCCCACTTAGCAGCTGATGGTCATTAATTAATAGCACTAACATACTTATAATCATATTTAAAATATATGAAGTATAACGAGCATATCATTTAGTCTTCATTGAAATAATCATGGGTTATTCAAGAGGCCAAGACTGGTCAAGTTTACTTATTTCTTTCCGAAATATCAAAAAAAAAAAAAAAAAATCAACGTAGAACAAGTATCGAAAGAAAACGGTATTAAAATTAGAAAAATTTCGGGCGACATTTTACATCACATCAGTTTTTATGTAAATTCCATTTTCGTGGATAATTTCCCATGGTAAAGCTAGTAGGATAATATGAGTAGTGTATTTCTGTATTAAACCATATCTGTGAAAATTTATTCCAAGAAAAAATAGTCCGTCAGTTTCCATTTTAGTGTAGTTACTTAGCCAGTTTTACATTTGTGAAAAAGATTATATATACGTTGTTCATTGTCGTGTGAGTGAGAATGAAAACAAGAAAAAAAAAATAAATCCATATCCTATAGAACTCCTTTGTGTATTATCTTCGTTTGATAACTACATATCATTAAAGTCATTTGTAATCATGCGCCTTTTCATGATAATATAAATATTTTGATTCTGTTTATGTCATTTGAACGTTGTTTCTGAGGTTTTCATGGCTCTCTTATGTTACTGATATGTTAATATGGCGTATGACAAGACTTCTTTGACACATCGTGTTTATAAATGTCTCGTTGAAGTTATCGCTATATTCATTTCAGAGGATTTCTGTACCGTAGTTGATCGCCGTATCCCGCGCGAGCGACGGAGCGCCAGGAACAAAGAGACGCCACATCTCACGTCCATTCTCATCATAGGATATATATATATATATATATATATATATATATATATATATATATATATATATATATATATATTTTTTTTTTATTATTTTTTTTACGTTGTCTCCCGCGTTAGCGAGGCAGCGCAAGAAAACAGACGAAAGATTGTCCCAACACACACACACACACACACACACACATATATATATATATATATATATATATATATATATATATATATATATATATATATATATATATATATATATATATATATATATATGATTTTGGATAGTTTTTGACCATTTTATTCAAAGTTATTGCGTAAACCTATGAAATGGGTTGCAGACTTTTAAATATATATATATATATATATATATATATATATATATATATATAAGAAAAACGAATTACAGGTCTACTGACCTTCGTAAGTAGATGGCGGTATAAAATGACTAAAATCTAATATACTAACTTCAGATATGTGGCTTCTCAAGTCATAACACAGTGTACACAATTTGTGACGCATTTCACTGGAAATTGGAGTAGGAGTTTATATACACTGTAAAGTGTATTCTGTCATGATTCTAGTCTTGCTAAATGTAATTACACCGGACCTGTTGTCCCTTTTCTCGTTTTCATTAATTATATCGTTAATGAAGAGAGAGTGAGGAGAATCGACCACTCATAGAGAACGGGGTGTTCGTTGGCGGTCGAAGTGAACCAGTGTCTCTCTCTCTCTCTCTCTCTCTCTCTCTCTCTCTCTCTCTCTCTCTCTCTCTCTCTCTCTCTCTCTCTCTCTTGATTTCACGCTGATGACGTCACGATGTAATCTTTCTCTCTTTTTTGTTTTTTTTCATCTTTTGTGTTAGATAGTAAAAGGGTTCTTGTTGGACCCTGATGATTAAAACTCTCGAACGCTCTCATGTTATTTTTGTTTTTGCTGCTTCTGTCACACACACACACACACACACACACACACACACACACACACACACACACACACACACCAGGTATCCATTTATCGACCAGACCTGAGACGAAGATAAACACTTATGGCACACCCAGGATTCGAACCCATGCGGGTCCGACCCGGGCTGGCCCGTGCTGACTCATGGTCGGTAACGCTAACCACGACAGCGCTGGTGTCCAAGAATTATTAACAGACTAAGTCTCATTAAACTGTCATAAATCTTTTTTGATATCTTGGCTGTGATTGGGTCGATGTTATCTTACGTCCTTGATGGTGAAGACTTTGTCTGTGGGTGGAGGTTGACCTTGATGAGGCACCACAGTGGGTGGAGGTTGACCTTGATGAGGCACCACAGTGGGTGGAGGGTGACCTTGATGAGGCACCACAGTGGGTGGAGGTTGACCTTGATGAAGCATCACAGTGGGTGGAGGTTGACCTTGATGAGGCACCACAGTGGGTGGAGGTTGACCTTGATGAGGCACCACAGTGGGTGGAGGTTGACCTTGATGAGGCACCACAGTGGGTGGAGGTTGACCTTGATGAGGCACCACAGTGGGTGGAGGTTGACCTTGATGAGGACCCACAGTGGGTGGAGGTTGACCTTGATGAGGCACCACAGTGGGTGGAGGTTGACCTTGATGAGGCACCACAGTGGGTGGAGGTTGACCTTGATGAGGCACCACAGTGGGTGGAGGTTGACCTTGATGAGGCACCACAGTGGGTGGAGGTTGACCTTGATGAGGCACCACAGTGGGTAGAGGTTGACCTTGAGGAAACACAGTGGGTGGAAGTTGACCTTGATGACCTAATCCTCAGTGGGTGGAGGATGACCTCTGGGGCCGCGTCCAACATGGATAAGCGCGTGATGTGACATCATCGCCACCGCCCATGCAAGTGATGACGTCACCACGGCTTATGTTGTCTGGTCATGACGTCACCTACTCACCTGACGTCATCATATCTCTGTTATCAATAGCCACTGGCTTATCTGACATCACCCTAAGTCTGTAGACTGCCGGTGACATCACCTAGTTATCTGATGTCACTACGCTGTGCAGTGTCCTATGACATCACGAACCCTGAGGAGTAATGCCGACGTCACCGGTGATGTCATCAAGACCCGTATTGCAACACTGTCGACGTCACTGGTGATGTCATCAAGACCCAAATCACAACACTGTCGACGTCACCGATGATGTCATCAAGGCCCTTATTACACACTGTCGACGTCACCGATGATGTCAGCAAGACCCAAATCACAACACTGTCGACGTCACCGATGATGTCACGAAGACCCGTACTACGCACTATGACATCACCGGTGATGTCATCAAGACCCATATTACAACACAAGTGGAGGTCAAACGAGCAGTTGACCTCGTCTCATGGGCCGGTGTATTGTCGTTGTTAATTTCCCGAAAGAAGGAACAGAGAAGGGTGCCAAGTGAGGATATATTCCCTCTATGGCTCAGTCCTCTGTTCTTAACGCTACCTCGCTAATGCGGGAAATGGCGAATATGTATATATAAAACACACACACACACACACACACACACACACACACACATATATATATATATATATATATATATATATATATATATATATATATATATATATATATGTGTGTGTGTGTGTGTGTGTGTGTGTGTGTGTGTGTGTGGTAAGTATATAAAGAGAGTGTGTGGGAGTTTCTGCTCAGTCCTTCCTCGTGTTTATTTAACTTCAACTTAACTTATGATTTAACATCATCTCCCCCCCCCCCCCCCTCCCCCCCTCACGTGTTTGTTGAGAGAGCACGTGCCTAATTAACTGTCGGCCGCGTGTAAAGAATGGTCCTCATTATCACCTTTCTTAGTGGCGACATAATCACTGCCAACCTTAAGAGTTTCCACCCTAGGGGAGGTGGAAGAAATAATAAGGCAACTGGCAACTTAACAAGTCAGTGTTTAGTGGGTTGCCAACTAGCATTATCGACGTCGTATTTTTCCCTCATAATTTCACGCTTATTTTCGCCTCTGCACTGTAAAGTCTCTCTCTCTCTCTCTCTCTCTCTCTCTCTCTCTCTCTCTCTCTCTCTCTCTCTCTCTCTCTCTCTCTCTCTGACGACGCTCAACGGTCTGAAAAGAACTCTACCTAAGTCCGTTTTCTTTTCCTTTTTTCTTTGATCGATAACTGAACAATATTCATCCGCCTTACACGTCTTCTTTTTCTGATGATAATATAATTTTCCTCTTCCTCCTCTCTTCCTCCTCCTCCTCCTCCTCCCCTCCTCCTCCTCTCCTCCTCCTCCTCCTCCTCCTCTCTCCTCCTCCTCCTCCTCCTCCTCCTCCTCCTCCTCCTCCTCCTCCTCCTCCTCTCCCTCCTCCTCCTCCTCTCCCTCCTCCTCCTCCTCTCCCTCCTCCTCCTCCTCTCACTCCTCCTCCTCCTCCTCCTCCTCCTCCTCCTCCTCCTCTCCTCCTCCTCCTCCTCCTCCTCCTCCTCCTTTGACCACCACCGGGGAAACTTAAGCATTCTAGAAAACATGAAATGGCAAGAGGGAGGAAGGAACAGGAAGGAAGAGGAAGGGAGGGAGAGGGGAGGGGAGTCTCCCTCCCTCCCTCCCTCCTCCTCCCTCCTCCTCCTCCTCCTCCTCCTCCTCCTCGCGAATAGTCAGTAACATATAAGCCTTCATCTCGAACATATGAATTTCCTTTGGGTCGACGTAATGTTGGGCCCGTCAGCCATCATGTGTTGTAGGCACGCGAGCTCACACCTCCACCTCCAGCCTCCCTCCACACACACACCTCCCCACACACACACACCCTCTCGCGTGTCTCCCTGCAATTATGGACAAGCGTAGCGAACTGTGATTGGCTGGCCACGCCCCCCTTGTTACCTGTTTGACGCCGGCGCTGCCAATCAGAGAGGGGGGGGGGGAACCTCCCGACCCCTATAGGAGGACGAGGGAGAATAACCCTTATGGACAGAGGGGTGGAAGGGCGATTGTTACACCTAGCCGCCACGAGGTGGGTTAGGTCCCTCGTGGTTGGTGGGCAGCACTACGGGCCGTTACCTTCCCATAATGATCGAATCACATAGAGCTATTGACAGGTGAGGCAGACGCGAACCACCTGTTCTCCCTAAGTGCGTTTGACAGGAGAACGCATATATCACGGCCACTGTGGGGGTGTGTGGGGGTGTGGGAAGACCACGGAGAGCGAGCGAGGCGACCCACACCCACACCCACACACCCACACACACACACATCCACCCCCAGCGAAGAAAACGGCTCGTAGAACGCCACCTTCCCTCGCGTCTGGCATGAATAGATATACTATCTATCTATGTTGTTATGGCCTGACGTATGGACATAGTCCAAGGGTTGTAGTTACGGTTGTAAGATATATTGTAGATCATCACAGAATCAGAGACGGGGCGAAAAGGGATTTGATAGCTTCTGGAATAGGTTTATATTTGGCGTTTTTCACAGATGAGGACTTGTGTGTGTGGCCGAAAGAAAACGGGATTCAGGTGTTGTTTTTGGTCAGAATCTGATTATTTTCACAGTTTTAATATTTACTCTCACAGTCGACATATATATATATATATATATATATATATATATATATATATATATATATATATATATATATATATATCATACAAAGCTCCATCAGCCAGGATCGAACCTGGGACCCCTTGTGCAAGAGGCAGGCATGCTAACCGCTAGGCTAAGGGACTGTATATATATATATATATATATATATATATATATATATATATATATATATATATATATATATATATATATATATGAAAAGTAAAAATAAAATATTTATTTTTATGAATAAGATTACTTCTAATTTCTTAGATGTATTTTGATATTTAGTTTCTTGTCAAACTTTATTTTAGAGTAATTCTCAAAGATTTGTTGACGTTATAAAAAAAAAACAATAATATTAAAGATAGTACACAACTTTGTTTCCAAACTTATCGTACAAATGCAAATTCAATTTTAGATACAGAAATGCGAATAGGTGGAGAACATACGCAGGTGTATATATATATATATATATATATATATATATATATATATATATATATATATATATATATATATATATATATATATGCGCAAAAAAGATTTTTTTTTTTTTCATTTTCCAAAGGAAGGAACAGAGAAGGGGGCTGGATGAGGATGTTTCCTCAGAGGCCCAGTCCTCTGTTCTTAACGCTACCTCGCTGACGCGGGAAATGGCGAATAGTATGAAAGAAAAGAAGAAAGATTGTCCTATGAATCTTACAGGTACTTTTTATACTGGCATAAGATGCAGAAGTTACCTTTTCAGTTATCTTTACTGAATCAGTTATCGTTAACTGAGTCAGTTATCGTAAAAGGAGAATTATCTTTATTGACATTTGTGAATATGTTTGTTGCATAGGTGTAGCTTTGTCTTAGGCAAAGCATTATATACTCCCTATATCTCGCAGATTACATAGAAAAGGTAATTCGTTCTCGGGTGCGTCTGTATCATCCTCCGCTGTGTAGTGGTGGAGAATGTTAGACAGAGTGGGAAGCACCCAGGCCTAATATTCTATTTATCTGCCCCATGTATCCTGCTATCATCTCTCTTTCATGTATCCTAACTCCTTCTCTCTCTCTCCCCATGTATCCTGCACGTGTCCTCTCATGTATCCTGCACATGTCCCCTCATGTATCCTACACGTGTCCCCCTCATGTATCCTGCACGTGTCCCCTCATGTATCCTGCACGTGTCTCGTCATGTATCCTGCACGTGTCCCCTCATGTATCCTGCACGTGTCCCCTCATGTATCCTGCACGTGTCTCTTCATGTATCCTGCACGTGTCCCCTCATGTATCCTGCACGTGTCTCAGCATGTATCCTACACGTGTCCCCTCATGTATCCTGCACGTGTCCCCTCATGTATTCTGCACGTGTCCTCGCATGTATCCTGCACGAGTCCCCTCATGTAGCCTGCATGTGTCCCCTCATGTATCCTGCACGTGTCTCTTCATGTATCCTACACGTGTTTCCTCATGTAACCTGCACGTGTCCTCTCATGTATCCTGCACGTGTCTCTTCATGTATCCTGCACGTGTCACCTCATGTATCCTGTACGTGTCCTCATGTATCCTGCACGTGTCTCTTCATGTATCCTGCACGTGTCACCTCATGTATCCTGTACGTGTCCTCATGTATCCTGCACGTGTCTCTTCATGTATCCTGCACGTGTCCCCCCTCATGTATCCTGCACGTGTCCCCCTCATGTATCCTGCACGTGTCCCCCCTCATGTATCCTACACGTGTCCCCCTCTCATGTATCTTGCACGTGTCCCCGCATGTATCCTGCACGTGTCCCCCTCATGTATCCTGCACGTGTCCCCTCATGTATCCTGCACGTGTCTGTTCATGTATCCTGCAAGTGTCCTCTCATGTATCCTGCACGTGTCCCCCCATGTATCCTGCACATGTTCCCCCATGTAACCTGCACGTGTCTCTATGTATCCTATACGTATCCCCCTCATGTATCCTGCACGTGTCCCCCCCAGCCCAGCCGCTGGCCCCGGAGGGTGGCGCCGGCTCCATTCAAACTTCATCTCAAGTTTTGATCAAGTTTTTGAGGGCCAGACTCATCATTCCTGACTTCAAGTTAATACTTACAGAGAAGGGAAATGGAGGTTTTAATTGATACCTCGAGCAAGCAAGATGGCCGCTGTGAGGGAGTGGGGGAGCGGGAGCTGCTGGAGGAGGAGACGCCAGCTTGCTGCTAGAGGAAGGGGAGAGGGGCAGCGGTGGTGGAGGGTGGTGTAGAGCTGGAGGAGACGCCAGCTTGCTGGTGGAGGAAGGGGAAGGGTGGTGATGGTGGTGGGTGTGTGGTGTGGAGCTGGAGGAGACGCCAGCTTGCTGGTGGAGGAAGGGGAGAGGGGCAGCGGTGGTGGAGGGTGGGTGGTGTGGAGCTGGAGGAGACGCCAGCTTACTGGTGGAGGAAGGGGAAGGGTGGTGATGGTGGTGGGTGTGTGGTGGAGAGCTGGAGGAGACGCCAGCTTGCTGCTGGAGGAAGGGGGGAGAGGGGCAGCGGTGGTGGGGGAGGGACTTGAAAGCTTAGCTTTTTTGTGTGATGTTTTGTTTTATTCGTATCAGAGGGTGTAGAAGCTTAGCTTATCTCTAATCAGAGGATTTCAATGCTTAGCTTTTAGTAGTGTCTGAGAATGTGGAAGCTTAGCTTATCTCCAACCAGAGGATGCAAAAACTTAGCTTTAACTCATATCAGAAAGTTTATATAAGCTTATCGTATCTCTAACCAGAGGATACAAAAACTTAAGCTTTAACTCGTGTATCAGTGGGTGTGTAAGCTTAGCTGATCAACCCTTGCGATGACTCAGCTAAGCCCTGCTAACATAGTACGAAGACTTAGCTTCTCTGTAAGACCTTATCTCTCTTGGACACAGCTAAAGTCTGATTGGAAGGGATTCTTGTCTATATAACGTATATCTCTTATCTCTATCTCTACAATCTCTTATCTCTATAATCTCTTATCTCTATAATCAGTTGCTGAGATCATGTATAAGGCATTGACCCATCCTTGTATAGAGGACAGCTCTCATATCTAGGGAGGGGTTCTGGCTCTATATAATAGTCACTATAAAAGAGTTGGATCCGAAAGCATAAGACCCCTTTCCCTATCCCACACCAACAGTGGGGTTGGTTCACTCTCCTTATTCTACAGGTATTATTTCGGTTTCTATCACTCTCCTTATTGTACTGATTTCATTTCGGTTTCTGTCTCTCTCCTTATTGTACTGATTTCATTTCGGTTTCTGTCTCTCTCCTTATTGTACTGATTTCATTTCGGTTTCTGTCTCTCTCCTTATTGTACTGTTTTCATTTCGGTTTCTGTCTCTCTCCTTATTGTACTGATTTCATTTCGGTTTCTGTCTCTCTCCTTACTGTACTGATTTCGTTTCGGTTTCTGCCTCTCTCCTTACTGTACTGATTTCATTTCGGTTTCTGTCTCTCTCCTTATTGTACTGATTTCATTCCGGTTTCTGCCACTCTCTCCTTATTGTACTGATTTCATTTCGGTTTCTGCCACTCTCCTTATTGTACTGATTTCATTTCGGTTTCTGCCTCTCTCCTTACTGTACTGATTTCATTTCGGTTTCTGTCTCTCTCCTTATTGTACTGATTTCATTTCGGTTTCTGCCCCCGGGTACTACGTATCTATGTGTTGCCCCCGTGCCATCCATCACCTAAGATCATATAAGTCCTTGGAAAGCTCCTGGGTTGTATGATCACTCTGTGGCCATTTGCAGCATCTCAGGTGTAGGCCACTGTGCTCTCTGTTTCTTCCCCTTACACACACACACCCTTAGACTTTGGAACTCTTTACCTTCCCCACGTCTTTCCTAAACAAATAAAGCATGATTATTTTTTTTTTTCAAAAAGCAGATTTTTTCATCTGCAAAACACCTTTAGAATATTACAGTTAAAGTTTTTGTTTGGCTTCAATGTTGGCCTTCTGTCTGTCTGTGGCTGGAGCTTCCGAGAGATAAAGAATGCAAATTAGATGATGTATCTTCTCGAAAGCGGTGGAAGAAAGCCAGCTTACTCATGCCAGAGGGTAAAGAAAACAAGCTTACACCTGTATTGGAATGCAGGGGAATAGCTTACGCTTACCGGAGAGTGTAGAGAAGCCAGCTTACTTCATGAGTGAAGAGAAGCCAGCTTACTGCTGGCAGAGAGTGAAGAGAAGCCAGCTTACTTTATGAATTAAGAGAACCCAGCTTACTCCTGCCAGAGAGTGAAGAGAAGCCAGCTTACTCTTAGCAGAGAGTGAAGAGAAGCCAGCTTACTTAATGAGTGAAGAGAAGCCAGCTTACTCTTACCAGAGAGTGACGAGAACCCAGCTTACTCCTGGCAGAGAGTGAAGAGAAGCCAGCTTACTTCATGAGTGAAGAGAACCCAGCTTACTCCTTGCAGAGAGTGAAGAGAAACCAGCTTACTTCATAAGTGAAGAGCACCCAGCTTACTCCTGCCAGAGAGTGTAGAAAACCCAGCTTACGTACTAGAGAGTGTAGAGAACCCAGCTTACTCTTAGCAGAGAGTGAAGAGAAGCCAGCTTACTTCATGAGTGAAGAAAACCCAGCTTACTCCTGCCAGAGAGTGTAGAAAACCCAGCTTACGCTTACTAGAGAGTATAGAGAACCCAGCTTACTCTTAGCAGAGAGTGAAGAGAAGCCAGCTTACTTCATGAGTGAAGAGCACCCAGCTTACTCCTGCCAGAGACTGTTGAGAACCCAGCTTACGCTTACTAGAGAGTGTAGAGAACCCAGCTTACTCTTAGCAGAGAGTGAAGAGAAGCCAGCTTACTTCATAAGTGAAGAGCACCCAGTTTACTCTTGCCAGAGACTGTAGAGAACCCAGCTTACGCTTACTAGAGAGTGTAGAGAACCCAGCTTACTCTTAGCAGAGAGTGAAGAGAAGCCAGCTTACTTCATAAGTGAAGAAATCTCAGCTTACGTACTAGAGAGTGTAGAGAACCCAGCTTACTCTTAGCAGAGAATGAAGAGAAGCCAGCTTACTTCATGAGTGAAGAGCACCGAGCTTACTCCTGCCAGAGACTGTAGAGAACCCAGCTTACCCTTACTAGAGAGTGTAGAGAACCCAGCTTACTCTTAGCAAAGAGTGAAGGGAAGCCAGTTGACTTCATGAGTGAAGAGCACCCAGCTTACTCCTGCCAGAGACTGTAGAGAACCCAGCTTACGCTTACTAGAGAGTATAGAGAACCCAGCTTACTCTTAGCAGAGAGTGAAGAGAACCCAGCTTACTTCATGAGTAAAGAGCACCCAGCTTACTCATACCAGAAAGTGAAGAGAACCCACCTTACGCTTACCAGAGAGTATGTGTAAAGCCAGCTTTACTTCCTGTCAACGAGTGAGCCAGCTTAAGCTTCCTTGGGAGATTATCACCAAGTACTGAGGGAGGGGGGGGGGGGGGGCTTAAAGACCTTCCTCCCTCCCTCCCTAATTACGAGGTGTTTAGCTGGTTCGTGGAGACCTCGGGCGGGGGCTGGCAGGCAGAGGAGAGAGAGAGAGAGAGAGAGAGAGAGAGAGAGAGAGAGTCACCGACCAGCACAGGTGGTGGTGTTAACAGACCACAACAGGCGAGTCTGTACGAGATGATGATGTCTGTGTCTGTCATTGCACTGGTTGCGGTTACTCTCTCTCTCTCTCTCTCTCTCTCTCTCTCTCTCTCTCTCTCTCTCTCTCTCTCTCTCTCTCTCTCTTTCTCTCTCTCTCTCTCTCTCTCTCTCTCTCTCTCTCTCTCTCTCTCTCTCTCTCTCTCTCTCTAGAACCTGTTTGGTCAAAGCCGCCTCACTCCGGGGGAAGATGATGATGATGATGTGATGGAGAGAGAGAGAGAGAGAGAGAGAGAGAGAGAGAGAGAGAGAGAGAGAGAGAGAGAGAGAACAAAAGAGAGGACGCTTTTCGTGTCTTATTCTAATGAGAATCGAATGGGATGTGGAAAAACACACACCTCCCTCTAAAAAAAAAATGGATCATCTGTTTATTTGACATGATTCACATATACGCTCAGATGTACTGATACATTTCTTTATTCATTCTTTGAATTCTGACATACACGGGGGAGGCAAGAGTCACCCAATATATATATATATATATGTGTGTGTGTGTGTGTGGCGAGGTGGCGATGGGAATGAATAAAGGCAGACAGTGTGAATTGTGTGCATGGGTATATATGTATGTGTCTGTGTGTGTATATATATGTGTACATTGAGATGTATAGGTATGTATATTTGTGTGTGTGGACGTGTGTGTAGATACATGTGTATGGGGGTGGGTTGGGCCATTTCTTTCGTCTGTTTCCTTGCGCTACCTCGCAAACGCGGGAGACAGCGACAAAGCAAAATGAATATATATATATATATATATATATATATATATATATATATATATATATATATCAAAGTTAGGTCGCATCATTCGACCTTAAGAGATTGTATCTATCACTCAGATGACTATAAAGGACTATAGATTAATATAATTAATCACTCCAATGAATATAATCAATGGGTTCTCTATCCGTATTGAGAACGCGTCTCAGATGAATAAAAACAATGGGTTCTCTATCCGTATTGAGAACGCGTCTCATACCCACATTTGCATGACATGAATCGTCCTCTTCTTACCACCCGTCTGTTCACCCACTGCTCCCCACTGGGGAGAAAACCTCTACTGGGCGCGTGTCGTCCCCTCCTCCCTTGTTGGGCACGAAGGACCAAGGTTGTTCTCTCCCTCGGGAGCCGTGAAAGCCCCAGGTGGCTGTTGGGTGGTGACTAGCCCCCCCTAACCCCTTGCAGTAGCACAGACGCCTCGTAAGTGGGTGGTGCTCCTTGAAGGACCAGTGTGAGACGCGGTATGAGAGTTTTCCAAGATAGAGTGGAGCGCCGGCAGCAATGCCGTCCCCTCACCAACAGGCCACAATCATGACCCCAAGGAGGAAGGAGGAAGGAAGGAAGTGGACTCCACGTACAGGTTAATGAATGAACAGTGAACATTTCTTTCATGGACTAGCTGGTGTATGGGTCTTACTTCGCGAGGGATGCAAGAACGCGAAGAAGAACAAGAACGCGAAGAAGAACAAAAGACATGGACACCCCCTGATGGAAAATGTAATAATAACAGACAAATTTCAACCAACCAAGGTATATGACTGATGTCCCACTCTCAGTAAATGCAGAGTCAGATCCCATTTACGAAAATAAAACTAATTTTTGTGTACGTTCTGCATTCACACACACACACACACACACACACACACACACACACACACACACACACACACACACACACACACATACACACAGAGGCGACGTAAGAGCACAAGGCGTTGATTTTTCTTGAAGAACTAGGCACCTCAAGAACTGGGTACCTCAAGAACTGGGTCCCTCAAGAACATTACGAATGAAAAGGATTTCCACACGACCGTGGACACGAAGCAGACCAACTCCATGGACCATGATGGAGGTCGCCTACTCCAATTCTTCTATCAACAGTTGATGACCTGAATCTAACATAAATCAATTTCTCCATTCTAAAGAATGCTCTTTGAGTTTATACGAGGCTGACTTTAATAAACCAAAGGCACCTGTAGATAGGTTCCAAGTGTGTTAGATCTTGCCATATACAACCCACAGAGCGTCTTGTATGGACACATCCATCTGGGTATGACAGTTTTAAAGTAAAGTGTCCAGCTAGTGATAACGACCCGTTGTATTCCAGTGTCACTGTAGTTTGTAACCACTATCAAGGAATGTCATGTAACAAGGGGTTGTTAGAGATCTTTTTTGATGATCTGTGTTTAGGCAGATGGGCTGGTAAGGGTAGGGAGAAAAATGGAATGGAAGACATGTTGTCCAGATCTCGCTTCGAAATCTACAACTATTAAGGGGGATGATGATTACTGTAGCCGTAGCGAACATGGCGGTGTTGATCAGGCAGACGTCCGTCCTCTCCGTCATAGGAATGTGTGTGGTTTTCTTGGTACAAAGGTGACCACGGCCGTGGGATAAGTGGTCGTCATAATTGCCCCGTTGTACGTCCAAGATCTGTTCTGGTGGTCGTTCGAGTTGTCCAAATTGTACAGTAGCGTTTGCCGGCCCGCGTGTAACGTAACGTCATCATCAGACATCATCAGTTATCATCATCATCATCATGACGAAGGAAAAGCAATATGTTTTCATAGTATATCATTTGATGCAACACGACCACAGACGGGAGAGAAAAAAAATACCTTGTCTTATATATATATATATATATATATATATATATATATATATATATATATATTTTTAAGAGAGAGAGAGAGAGAGAGAGAGAGAGAGAGAGAGAGAGAGAGAGAGAGAGAGAGAGACTGCGATAAGCGACACACGACTCTCTCTCTCTCTCTCTCTCTGCAGTAGTCGTAATTTCAGCCTCTGCATTTTCACCAGGAATCCTTATAATATATCCCTCCCTCCCTCCCTCCTTCCCTCCCTCCTTCCCTCCATCCCTCCCTCCCTCCTTCCCTCCTTATCCCTCCGGGGGGGGGGGGGGGGGCGGGGGAAGGGGCAGCAGCGCAGGAACTTGCGATTCTTAGTTTGTGTCGTTGTAAGGCGACGTAACGAGTGTCGGAGCGTGCCAAGGTTGCTAAGGAAGGAGCCAGCCTAATGCCTCAGGGGTCTTAATAGGTCCCACTCTCCTCCCGGCACAGACACACACACACACACACACACACACACACACACACACGCGCGCGCGCGCGCAGGCTCCTTCTGGCATTAAGACTTGCCCGGGAAGAAATTCCAAACGTTTTTTTTTTTTTTTTTTTCCCTCTCTGTTTTTACGAGCTATTGATTTAGTGTGATGAGGTGTTTGCGTCGTACTGCCTTGCAAAACGTTTCTATCCGTCAACTTCTCGCCCAGCCAACCAACGTTCGCGAAGTCTTGGGAAAATTCCTTAATTGTTTCTGGCGTTGGAAATTCCCTCCACGGACATTAATATTTTGTTTTCCTTTTTTTTTGAGAGAGAGACAGAGAGGTAGATAGTGTTGCGAGCAATAACGGTAGTAAGGTTGTAACTATTTCGTATAGTTCTGCGTCGTTTCAGAAGATGCGTGTGTATGAAATAATCGTATCTCTTTTTTTCTTCTTGACTTCCTGCCGCTTTCTCTTGTACTCCGCCCAATCACACGAACTCCATCACCTCCACAGACCGTCCATATACACCATTTTCTACCCTACTCTCAGAACGAAAATATAGTCCATATACACCATTTTCTCCCCTACTCTTAGAACAAATGCATGTGTCATCCAACCTCAGAGAAATACCCTAAAAGAACCTCAGAGATGTGCTTTTTGAACGCGACCGTTCGTCGTTCCTTTACATAAATCCTGCTGCTGCTGGTGCTGGTGTGGGAGGGAAAGTCCTAAAAAACCCCCCCCTCACATCTGCAAGAGAGCGGGAAGAGCGGCAGCAGGACCTGCTTTAAGCAGCTCATTTGAGTGAAGGATATTGGTTTCCTTGGCCTTTTAATTGGTCGTTAATGAGCAGGAGATGAGGCCCGGGTCGTTGACGGCTGCCGCCTGTGACGTCACCAGCGAGGCCATGCCATCCTATTTTGGCACTGTGGTAGGGGGGGAGGGGGGTGAGGTGGTGTTCGCTTCCCCCTCTGATGTGTGTGTGGCACCATGTCTCTCTCTCTCTCTCTCTCTCTCTCTCTCTCTCTCTCTCTCTCTCTCTCTCTCTCTCTCTCTCTCTCTCTCTCGTATCTTATTCTCTATCTATCTGTCTGTCTATCTACTTATCTGTATCTGTCTATCTATCTGTTTGTCTATCTGTCTATCTATGTCTGTCTTTATCTATCTATCTATCCGTCTATCTATCTGTTTATCTATATATCTGTCTGTCTGTCTATCTGTCTCTATTTATCTATCTATCTATCTATCTATCTCTGTCTGTTAATCTATATATGTCTCTGAATATATTATTATTGCAGTTTTTCTTTTGTTTCTCTTCCCATTGAGTGTGTGTCTAATTCTACACATTATCCTCACCCTTTCTTCGCTCCTTAGCTTCTGTTTTGCACCCTACGTCTGTGCCACACCCTACCCCTGCGCTACCCCTTGCCTCTATAATATACCCGACCTCTGTGCCTCCTCCTACCTCTGAACTACACCCTACCTCTGTGCTATACCCTACCTCTGTTCTACACCCTACCTCTATACTATACCCTGCCTCTGTACTATACCCTACCTCTGTGCTACACCCTACCTCTGTACTATACCCTGCCTCTGTACTATACCCTACCTCTGTGCTACACCCAACCTCTGTACTATACCCTACCTCTATGCCACACCCTACCTCTGCGCTACACCTTACCTCTATGATATACTTACCTCTGTGCCTCCCTCTACCTCTGAACTACACCCTACCTCTGTGCCTCACCCTACCCCTATCCTACACCCTATCTCTGTGCTACACCCGACTTCTGTGCTACACCTGACATCCTAACTCAGTGCTACATCTTTTACACTCAACCCCATACCACACCTTACACTCTACCTCTATGCCACACCCTACCTCTACGCTACACCCTGCTTCTGTGTCACACCCTACACCCCTACCTCTGTGCTACATCTTGTACGCTCTGCCCCATACCACACCCCTACATCCTACCTCTGTGCTATACACCCTCCCTCTACGCCACACCCTGCTTCTATGCCACACGCCTACCTTTACGCTACACCCTGCTTCTATGCCACACGCCTACCTCTACGCTACACCCTGCTTCTATGCCACACGCCTACCTCTACGCTACACCCTGCTTCTACGCCACACGCCTACCTTTACGCTACACCCTGCACCTATACCACACCCCTACACCGTGTACCTCTATGCTACACCCTCTGTGCCTCAGTAAAGCCCAGGTAGAACTATAATAAAAGGCTTCCCAGGTGGAGTGCACCATTAATTACGATTGACCTTGCCAGGAGACAACCCCTCCTGTTTCCTTACAGATAATAGCTTCAATTTGTCCTAATTTAAGGTTATCAAAGCGTGGTCTGTCTTCCTGTAAACCTTACATGTCTGTTTTAAGGTTCCCGCCTCTTTTATTATCCCGTGGTTAACGTACATGTTTATTGAATGGTCTCGGACCTACACCACTTGGTTAAGGTAAGATCTATATATATATATATATATATATATATATATATATATATATATATATATATATATATATATATATATATATATATATATATATATATATATATATATATATATATATATATATATATATATATATATATATATATATATATATATATATATGTATATGTATATATGTATATGTATATATGTATATGTATATTGGAAAGGATCACAATTTTGCGCGTGATCAAGATATTCCTATGAGTCCACAGGGGGAAAATGAAACACGAAAAGTTCTCAAGTGCACTTTCGTGTAATAATCACATCATCAGGGGAGACACAAGAGAGAAATATAACAGTCAGTTGATATACATCGATGAGACGAAGCTAGGACGCCATTTGGTAAACATGTGATTGTCCAAAACATACATATGTTTTGTTATATACGATTTTCATTTTACTTCATCCTTGAAGACATTTTGAGCATTTGTTTATGATATAAACAGTTGCAATTCTGCGTACAATTCGTTTTCCATTTTGTATCATCGATTACTTTTAAAAGTAATTTCAATCGATAGAATGAGAATTCTATAGTCTTCTTGAATTACATTTCTTCCTACATATCTCAAGTTACTTTGTATTTTTCCCAAATCTCAGTGTTATAGTAAATTACTAGAGACGATTATTTTTCATATCAACCTCCGAGCCAGATAATTCACGTTCATATAATTATCACATTGTTAACCTCTTGATAAACAAGGGTAACACACTCCAGAGTTATCAGTTACTTGTAGGTAAATGACAGTACGTCTTAAATAATTGTACCTTCAATAGAATAATGTGCGTGAGGCAGTATTAGTCGATGTATATCAACTGACTTATATTTCTCTCTTGTGTCTCCCCTGATGATGTGATTATTACACAAAAGTGCACTTGGGAACTTTTCGTGTTTCATTTCTCCCCGTGGACTCATAGGAATATATATATATATATATATATATATATATATATATATATATATATATATATATATATATATATATATATATATATCAACTGCCTTCAGAAAGATTGGCAGTATACAAAGTGTTTACCCACACGCCTATCACCGAGGAGACAAATATTGATAGATATATACACACATTACCGTCCACAGATCCGTCAGTAGACAGGGTGAGGAGGGAGGAGAAAAATTACACACCAAACCAGGACATCCGCTGGTAGACGGCGCTCACAATGGCGGCGCGTCACCCCCCTCCTCCCGCCACACAATGGACACCCCCCTACCTTAGCCTACCCTACCCTAACCCTACCCTACCCTTACCCTTACCCTACACCCCCCTTTTCGCCGATTTGGCGCGCTTTTCAAACTCGCCGCCCGGATCCTTAATTAGCGCTGATGGCGAAACAAAAGAGCATCTAAGAGAGAGCCAGAGCCCTCCCCCTCTTCCAACTGTTGCCTGCCTGCGCCTCTCTCTCTCTCTCTCTCTCTCTCTCTCTCTCTCTCTCTCTCTCTCTCTCTCTCTAGAAAATAAGACCTATCAAAGGAAAGAGAGAGAGAGAGAGAGAGAGAGAGAGAGAGAGAGAGAGAGAGATACATACGTACATACATAGAGAGAAAGAGATGTAAATAGATAGACAGGTAAGAGAGAGAGAGAGAGAGAGAGAGAGAGAGAGAGAGAGAGAGAGAGAGAGAGAGAGAGAGATACATACATACATGCATAGAGAGAAAGAGATGTAAATAGATAGATAAAAGAGAGAGAGAGAGAGAGAGAGAGAGAGAGAGAGAGAGAGAGAGAGAGAAACATACATACATAGATACATACATACATAGAGAGAAAGAGATATAAATAGATAGACATAGAGAGAGAGAGAGAGAGAGAGAGAGAGAGAGAGAGACAGAGAGATATGGTTAATCGTCCCAAGGATAAGTTTTGAAAACTCTCGTATTTTATGGTTTTCATCGATGGGTTCAATATGCAAATGAGTTGTTAGTTGAGTTTGCTTTTGTTTTTGTATTTTGTTAGTACAATTCGCTGTTGTTTTTGCATTTTGTAATGGAACTATTTTCTTTTTTTTTTCTTTTTTTTGGCGAATTTCGAGACAATATTAAGATCTTCAAACGTGCCAAACCCTTGAGTACGACCCTTGAGCACGACGGTATACGACCCTTGAGCACGACGGTATACGACCCTTGAGCACAACGGTATACGACCCTTGAGCACGACGGTACGACCCTTGAGCACGACGGTACGACCCTTGAGCACGACGGTATACGACCCTTGAGCACGACGGTATACGACCCTTGAGCACGACGGTATACGACCCTTGAGCACAACGGTATACGACCCTTGAGCACGACGGTACGACCCTTGAGCACGACGGTATACGACCCTTGAGCACGACGGTGTACAACCCTTGAGCACGACGGTACGACTCTTGAGCACGACGGTACGACTCTTGAGCACGACGGTGTACAACCCTTGAGCACGACGGTACGACTCTTGAGCACGACGGTATACGACCCTTGAGCACGACGGTGTACAACCCTTGAGCACGACGGTACGACTCTTGAGCACGACGGTATACGACCCTTGAGCACGACGGTATACGACCCTTGAGCACGACGGTATACGACCCTTGAGCACGACGGTACGACTCTTGAGCACGACGGTACGACTCTTGAGCACGACGGTACGACTCTTGAGCACGACGGTACGACTCTTGAGCACGACGGTACGACTCTTGAGCACGACGGTACGACTCTTGAGCACGACGGTACGACTCTTGAGCACGACGGTACGACTCTTGAGCACGACGGTATACGACCCTTGCGCACGACGGTATACGACCCTTGAGCACGACGGTACGACCCTTGAGCACGACGGTATACGGACCCTTGAGCACGACGGTACGACCCTTGAGCACGACGGTACGACTCTTGAGCACGACGGTATACGACCCTTGCGCACGACGGTATACGACCCTTGCGCACGACGGTATACGACCCTTGAGCACGACGGTACGACCCTTGAGCACGACGGTATACGACCCTTGCGCACGACGGTATACGACCCTTGAGCACGACGGTATACGACCCTTGCGCACGACGGTATACGACCCTTGAGCACGACGGTACGACCCTTGAGCACGACGGTATACGACCCTTGAGCACGACGGTATACGACCTTTGAGCACGACGGTATACGACCCTTGAGCACGACGGTATACGACCCTTGCGCACGACGGTATACGACCCTTGAGCACGACGGTACGACTCTTGAGCACGACGGTATACGACCCTTGAGCACGACGGTATACGACCCTTGAGCACGACGGTATACGACCTTTGAGCACGACGGTATACGACCTTTGAGCACGACGGTATACGACCTTTGAGCACGACGGTATACGACCCTTGAGCACGACGGTACGACTCTTGAGCACGACGGTACGACTCTTGAGCACGACGGTACGACTCTTGAGCACGACGGTACGACTCTTGAGCACGACGGTACGACTCTTGAGCACGACGGTACGACTCTTGAGCACGACGGTATACGGACCCTTGAGCACGACGGTATACGGACCCTTGAGCACGACGGTACGACCCTTGAGCACGACGGTATACGACCCTTGAGCACGACGGTATACGACCCTTGAGCACGACGGTATACGACCCTTGAGCACGACGGTATACGACCCTTGAGCACGACGGTATACGACCCTTGAGCACGACGGTACGACCCTTGAGCACGACGGTACGACCCTTGAGCACGACGGTATACGACCCTTGAGCACGACGGTATACGACCCTTGAGCACGACGGTATACGACCTTTGAGCACGACGGTACGACCCTTGAGCACGACGGTATACGACCCTTGAGCACGACGGTATACGACCCTTGAGCACGACGGTATACGACCCTTGAGCACGACGGTACGACCCTTGAGCACGACGGTACGACCCTTGAGCACGACGGTATACGACCCTTGAGCACGACGGTACGACCCTTGAGCACGACGGTACGACCCTTGAGCACGACGGTATACGACCCTTGAGCACGACGGTATACGACCTTTGAGCACGACGGTACGACCCTTGAGCACGACGGTATACGACCCTTGCGCACGACGGTATACGACCCTTGAGCACGACGGTATACGACCCTTGAGCACGACGGTATACGACCCTTGAGCACGACGGTACGACCCTTGAGCACGACGGTACGACCCTTGAGCACGACGGTATACGACCCTTGAGCACGACGGTACGACCCTTGAGCACGACGGTATACGACCCTTGCGCACGACGGTATACGACCCTTGAGCACGACGGTACGACCCTTGAGCACGACGGTATACGACCCTTGAGCACGACGGTATACGACCCTTGAGCACGACGGTATACGACCCTTGCGCACGACGGTATACGACCCTTGAGCACGACGGTACGACCCTTGAGCACGACGGTATACGACCTTTGAGCACGACGGTACGACCCTTGAGCACGACGGTATACGACCCTTGCGCACGACGGTATACGACCTTTGAGCACGACGGTACGACCCTTGAGCACGACGGTATACGACCCTTGAGCACGACGGTACGACCCTTGAGCACGACGGTACACGACCCTTGAGCACGACGGTATACGACCTTTGAGCACGACGGTATACGACCCTTGAGCACGACGGTATACGACCCTTGAGCACGACGGTACGACCCTTGAGCACGACGGTATACGACCCTTGAGCACGACGGTATACGACCCTTGAGCACGACGGTATACGACCCTTGAGCACGACGGTACGACCCTTGAGCACGACGGTATACGACCTTTGAGCACGACGGTATACGACCCTTGAGCACGACGGTATACGGACCCTTGAGCACGACGGTACGACTCTTGAGCACGACGGTACGACCCTTGAGCACGACGGTATACGGACCCTTGAGCACGACGGTATACGACCCTTGCGCACGACGGTATACGACCCTTGCGCACGACGGTATACGACCCTTGAGCACGACGGTACGACCCTTGAGCACGACGGTATACGGACCCTTGAGCACGACGGTACGACTCTTGAGCACGACGGTACGACCCTTGAGCACGACGGTATACGACCTTTGAGCACGACGGTACGACTCTTGAGCACGACGGTATACGACCTTTGAGCACGACGGTACGACCCTTGAGCACGACGGTATACGACCTTTGAGCACGACGGTATACGACCCTTGAGCACGACGGTACGACCCTTGAGCACGACGGTATACGACCCTTGAGCACGACGGTACGACTCTTGAGCACGACGGTACGACCCTTGAGCACGACGGTATACGGACCCTTGAGCACGACGGTACGACTCTTGAGCACGACGGTACGACCCTTGAGCACGACGGTACGACCCTTGAGCACGACGGTATACGACCCTTGAGCACGACGGTACGACCCTTGAGCACGACGGTATACGACCCTTGCGCACGACGGTATACGACCTTTGAGCACGACGGTATACGACCCTTGAGCACGACGGTATACGACCCTTGAGCACGACGGTATACGACCCTTGAGCACGACGGTATACGACCTTTGAGCACGACGGTATACGACCTTTGAGCACGACGGTATACGACCTTTGAGCACGACGGTACGACTCTTGAGCACGACGGTATACGACCTTTGAGCACGACGGTATACGACCTTTGAGCACGACGGTATACGACCCTTGAGCACGACGGTACGACCCTTGAGCACGACGGTATACGACCCTTGAGCACGACGGTATACGACCCTTGAGCACGACGGTACGACCCTTGAGCACGACGGTACGACCCTTGAGCACGACGGTACGACTCCTTGAGCACGACGGTATACGACCTTTGAGCACGACGGTATACGACCTTTGAGCACGACGGTACGACCCTTGAGCACGACGGTATACGACCCTTGAGCACGACGGTATACGGACCCTTGAGCACGACGGTACGACCCTTGAGCACGACGGTATACGGACCCTTGAGCACGACGGTATACGGACCCTTGAGCACGACGGTATACGACCTTTGAGCACGACGGTACGACTCTTGAGCACGACGGTATACGACCTTTGAGCACGACGGTATACGGACCCTTGAGCACGACGGTACGACCCTTGAGCACGACGGTACGACTCTTGAGCACGACGGTATAGTCCCCCTGGGGTTGAGTCAACCCTGGGGTTTGATTCACTGGGGTTTAGTCTCCCCTGGGGGTTGAGTCACCCAGGGGTTTATTCCACTGGGGTTTATTCCACTGGGGTTTCAGTCCCCCTGGGGTTGAGCCAACCTGGGGTTTATTCACTGGGGTTTATTCCACTGGGGTTTAGTCCCCCTGGGGCTTGCAGCCAACCCTGGGGTTGTTTCCCTGGGTTTAGTCCCCCTGGGGTTGAGCCAACCCTGGGGTTTATTCCACTGGGGTTTAGTCCCCCTGGGGTTGAGCCAACCCTGGGGTTTATTCAACTGGGGTTTAGTCCCCCTGGGTGAGTCAACCTGGGGTGAGCCTAACCCTGGGGTTTATTCCACTGGGGTTTAGTCCCCCTGGGGTTGAGCCAACCCTGGGGTTTATTCCACTGGGGTTTAGTCCCCCTGGGGGTTGAGCCAACCCTGGGGTTGAGCCAACCCTGGGGTTTATTCCACTGGGGTTTAGTCCCCCTGGGGTTGAGTCAACCCTGGGGTTGATTCCACTGGGGTTTAGTCCCCCTGGGGGTTGAGCCAACCCTGGGGTTGATTCCACTGGGGTTTAGTCCCCCTGGGGTTGAGCCAACCCTGGGGGTTGAGTCAACCCTGGGGATCTGACACTCATGCTCCAAATTATCTCACATTCACTTGGGAGCGGCCATTGTTAAGTGTGGGTGGACACGTTTCCCGCCCAGCGCTCATTGTTCTCCCGTCACCGACATTCTGCTGTTTCATCGACCAATCATAATTTTAGATTTAAAAAATCCACGGTTCTGATTGGTCAGGTGTGACTGTAACGGCTTCCAGGGGATATTGTGCGTAAAGACACAATAATTAAACCCGCGTTCGCTTTATGACGTCTAAGCTTAGGCTTTGGGAAGGGGGATTATGACTTAACAGTTCGCTAAATAAATATTATCACCACAAAATAAATGGCAGCTGATGCATCATGGCAGCGAGAGTCTAAAAGCAAAAAGCTTCGATCATCAAAAACAAGGATGTTATAATCCGGAGATGACGATTACATCTCAATTTTTGGCGCCTCGTTCGCGAAATGACGGCCAATCGGAAACGACGCTGGCGGTGACGTCAGCAGAAATCCCCGGATGAGGGCGCGAACTAGCCAAGATCTGTCACCTGATAATGTAAATATCGTTGCCTTCGAATGCTTCAGTTCTTCACTTCGTACCTTTCAGCATTGTCATCGACCAAAAGTAACTATTTCCTGTGAAGAAATAATATAATATATGCAAATTAAGTATAAATATCTCAGCTACAGAGATTAGAGAGAAGAAATAGATGCAAGACACTCATTAAAGCGAAGCCGAAGGTCAAGTCAAGGAAGGGGATCCGGACGGCGGGGCCGGTGGGACTCGAATGGCGGGAAGTAATGAGCAGGTACGGGACTAAAGAGACAAAAATAACAATAATCACTTGACGAAGTGTCCGCGGTCAGAAGGCGGAATAAAAGGCGGAAAACTTGCTCTAATTTCATTGAGCAAAGGCGCTTTTCTTTCCGTTGTGTTCTGAAGGTTGTTGTTGGGGATATCGCCACGGCGAGATATTGTTGGAACATTTTTAAAAGAATTTGAATGGAAGAATTACAATCTTTCATCCCGTACTGAAGGTGATTTTTTTCAAAAGCCATTTTAGGGTGTTTAAGGATGCCTAGGGAGGCTAACGGCCGTTAGAGGGTCCTCCAGAACTCAACGCTAACGAACGAGCGAAGCGAAAACTGCCATTCTGTCTCGGGTAATTGGCAACGAGCTGTGTGGTGCCGGAGCCATAACCACACCGAGGGAGGGAACGGAACTCGGAATCAATTAATAAACATTTTGATAACTCTATTTGGTGGTGGAGAGGGTAGTGTGTACTGGTGGTGGTGGTGGAGAGGGTGTTGTGTACTGGTGGTGGTGGTGGAGAGGGTAGTGTGTACTGGTGGTGGTGGTGGAGAGGGTGTTGTGTACTGGTGGTGGTGGTGGAGAGGGTAGTGTGTACTGGTGGTGGTGGTGGAGAGGGTAGTGTGTACTGGTGGTGGTGGTGGAGAGGGTAGTGTGTACTGGTGTGGTGGTGGAGAGGGTAGTGTGTACTGGTGGTGGTGGTGGAGAGGGTAGTGTGTACTGGTGGTGGTGGTGGAGAGGGTGTTGTGTACTGATGGTGGTGGTGGAGAGGGTGTTGTGTACTGGTGGTGGTGGTGGAGAGGGTAGTGTGTACTGATGGGTGGAGAGGGTAGTGTGTACTGGTGGTGGTGGTGGAGAGGGTGTTGTGTACTGGTGGTGGTGGTGGAGAGGGTGTTGTGTACTGGTGCTGGTGGTGGAGAGGGTGGTGTGTACTGGTGCTGGTGGTGGAGAGGGTGTTGTGTACTGATGGTGGTGGAGAGGGTAGTGTGTACTGGTGGAGAGGGTGTTGTGTACTGGTGGTGGTGGTGGAGAGGGTAGTGTGTACTGGTGGTGGTGGTGGAGAGGGTGTTGTGTACTGGTGGTGGTGGTGGAGTAGGTGTTGTGTACTGGTGCTGATGGTGGAGAGGGTGTTGTGTACTGGTGGAGAGGGTGTTATGTACTGGTGGTGGTGGTGGAGAGGGTGGTGTGTACTGGTGGTGATGGTGGAGAGGGTGTTGTGTACTGGTGGAGAGGGTGTTGTGTACTGGTGGTGGTGGTGGAGACGGTGTTGTGTACTGGTGCTGATGGTGTAGAAGGTGTTATGTACTGGTGTTGGTGGTGGAGAGGGTGGTGTGTACTGGTGGTGATGGTGGAGAGGGTGTTGTGTACTGGTGCTGGTGGTGGAGAGGGTAGTGTGTACTGGTGGTGGTGGTGGAGAGGGTAGTGTGTACTGGTGCTGGTGGTGGAGAGGGTGTTGTGTATTGGTTGAGAGGGTGTTGTGTACTGGTGGTGGTGGTGGAGAGGGTGTTGTGTACTGGTGCTGGTGGTGGAGAGGGTAGTGTGTACTGGTAGAGAGGGTGTTGTGTACTGGTGGTGGTTGTGGAGGTGGTAGTGTGTGGTGGTGGTGGAGAGGGTAGTGTGTAATGGTGGTGGTGGTTGAGAGGGTGTTGTGTACTGGTGCTGGTGGTGGAGAGGGTGGTGTGTACTGGTGGTGGAGAGGGTGTTGTGTACTGGTGGTGATGGTGGAGAGGGTGTTGTGTACTGGTGGTGGTGGTGGAGAGGGTGGTGTGTACTGGTGGTGGTGGAGAGGGTGGTGTGTACTGGTGGTGATGGTGGAGGGTGTTGTTTACAGGTGGTGGAGAGGGTGTTGTGTACTGGTGGTGGTGGTGGAGAGGGTAGTGTGTACTGGTGGAGAGGGTGTTGTGTACTGGTGGTGGTGGTGGAGAGGGTATTGTGTACTGGTGGAGAGGGTGTTGTGTACTGGTGGTGGTGATGGAGAGGGTAGTGTGTAATGGTGGTGGTGGAGAGGGTAGTGTGTACTGGTGGTGGTGGTGGAGAGGGTAGTGTGTACTGGTGGTGGTGGTGGAGAGGGTAGTGTGTACTGGTGGTGGTGGTGGAGAGGGTAGTGTGTACTGGTGGTGGTGGTGGAGAGGGTAGTGTGTGGTGGTGGTGGTGGAGAGGGTAGTGTATACTGGTGGTGGTGGTGGAGAGGGTAGTGTGTACTGGTGGTGGTGGAGAGGGTAGTGTGTACTGGTGATGGTGGTGGAGAGGGTAGTGTGTACTGGTGGTGGTGGTGGAGAGGGTAGTGTGTACTGGTGGTGATGGTGGAAAGGGTGTTGTGTACTGGTGGTGGTGGTGGAGAGGGTGGTGTGTACTGGTGGTGGAGAGGGTGTTGTGTACTGGTGGTGGTGGTGGGGAGGGTGGTGTGTACTGGTGGTGGTGATGGAGAGGGTGGTGTGTACTGGAGAAATGGTGTGTGCTGGTGATGGTGGTGGATAGGGCAGTGTGTACTGGTGGTGGTGGAGAAGGTAGTGTGTACTGGTGGTGGTGGTGGAGAGGTTAGTGTGTGGTGGTGGAGAGGGTAGTGTGTACTGGTGGTGGTGGAGAGGGTAGTGTGTACTGGTGATGGTGGTGGAGAGGGTAGTGTGCACTGGTGGTGGTGGTGGTGGAGAGGGTTGTGTGTACTGGTGGTGGTGGAGAGGGTAGTGTGTACTGGTGGTGGTGGTGGAGAGGGTAATGTGTACTGGTGGTGGTGGAGAGGGTAGTGTGTACTGGTGGTGGTGGTGGAGAGGGTAGTGTGTACTGGTGGTGATGGTGGAAAGGGTGTTGTGTACTGGTGGTGGTGGTGGAGAGGGTGTTGTGTACTGGTGGTGGAGAGGGTGTTGTGTACTGGTGGTGGTGGTGGGGAGGGTGGTGTGTACTGGTGGTGGTGATGGAGAGGGTGGTGTGTACTGGAGAAATGGTGTGTGCTGGTGATGGTGGTGGAGAGGGCAGTGTGTACTGGTGGTGGTGGAGAAGGTAGTGTGTACTGGTGGTGGTGGTGGAGAGGTTAGTGTGTGGTGGTGGTGGTGGAGAGGGTAGTGTGTACTGGTGGTGGTGGAGAGGGTAGTGTGTACTGGTGATGGTGGTGGAGAGGGTAGTGTGCACTGGTGGTGGTGGTGGTGGAGAGGGTTGTGTGTACTGGTGGTGGTGGAGAGGGTAGTGTGTACTGGTGGTGGTGGTGGAGAGGGTAGTGTGTACTGGTGGTGGTGGAGAGGGTAGTGTGTACTGGTGGTGGTGGTGGAGAGGGTAGTGTGTACTGGTGGTGGTGGTGGTGGAGAGGGTAGTGTGTACTGGTGGTGGTGGTGGAGAGGGTGGTGTGTACTGGTGGTGGTGTGGTTGTCACACACACACACACACGTTACACGTTATATCATTAATGATATATTTTGACCAGAAAAAATTTTTTAGGCACGGAAATTTAAGTAATCTTGTTCAAACTCTTGAAGGTATACGCTAGGATGACATCATCATTAAAAGCTATGTGGACGTAGCTTGGGAAAAGCTTCAGTAAGACTTTCAAAGCAGTAGACGGAACACAAGATATTTTTTTTATTACATATTAGACAGTAATTTTGCATAACTGAGTAAAGATGGTAGAATTATTTGATAGAGAATCGCCATTTTTTTTTATATAAGAAATTCACATATGAAACTTAAGATGGATAACTATTGTGATAGAGTAAACTTTGTAAATTTGCCAAAAAGAAATTAGAAGAAAAAAATCATTTGTCAGAATTAGAGTAAAACATAATTTGCAGAACGAAAATTTATGGAAGGAAACCTTACAAATCTTATGTTAGAAATACGAGAGTCACTCCTCAAGAATGTATCCCATTAACAACAGAAAACGGCGACTGGCTTCAAGACAAGATTACCATGACAAAATTTTAAATAATTTTCTTTTCCTTCCTGTTTTTTGTTTTTTGTTTTTTTTGTTTTTACTGTTGAAGGCACATCTCATGTTCTATATCCTGTGCCATAACTAGAAGAGGAGAACATTTTGCATCGTTTTAAGATATGCTTATCAGCACTGAATGAAATGAATGTAAACGAGACGATAATCACTGAAATTGGGTTGTTAAACGATAATCACTGAAATTGGGTTGTTAAACGATAATCACTGAAATTGGGTTGTTAATCGATAATCACTGAAATTGGGTTGTTAAACCCATTACTGTTCTTTTTAAGTATCCTATTTCAGGACAGATTACAGATAAATGGGAGTTTGATCAATAGTAACACCGATATTCAGTTATCACCCAATTACCGAGACATGGATAAATGGTAAACTTACACAAACCATTATTCAAGATTGTTAACTGTTTTGATCGCCAACACTTAACTACCAGTTCGCTGTATGGTCGTTAGAATTGTTTATGTCTGATATTTATGATTTTTGTCAACATGTGTCATGGACTTTGAGCTGTTAAAGGCATTCGTTATATATATATATATATATATATATATATATATATATATATATATATATATATATATATATATATATATATATTTATTCAGAGTATTCGAGAAATGCTAAAGTTAAGTCTGGTAAGTAAGAAAGCTAAAGTTAAGTCTGGTAATTAAGAAAGCTAAAGTTAAGTGTGGTAAGTAAGAAAGCTAAAGTTAAGTCTGGTAATAAAGAAAGCTAAAGTTAAGTGTGGTAAGAAAGCTAAAGTTAAGTCTGGTAATTAAGAAAGCTAAAGTTAAGTGTGGTAAGAAAGCTAAAGTTAAGTGTGGTAAGAAAGCTAAAGTTAAGTCCGGTAAGTAAGAAAGCTAAAATTAAGTCACGTGGGGTTAATAGTGTTGAATTACAGAGAGGGGTGGTCGTTAGCGGTGTTGGTCGTAAGCTGTGATGGTCGTTAGCTGCAGTGGTCGTTAGCTGTAATGGTCGTTAGCTGTGGTGGTCGTCCTGCTGGTCGCTGGTCGTACACGGCAGATCTCTCCCTAAGCAGAGGAATGACGTCACGCCGGTCGCTTCGCTTCACCAACTGGGTTTCATGACATCACACTAGTTCAGTGACGTCACGCTGGTTTAATGACGTCACACGTTGTCAGGTCTGTGACGTCAGTGGCCGGTAAGGCAGCAGCCACCTGGTGGAAGAAACAGAGGAGGTGTCAGAAGGTGTCATACGTGCCACATGCCGCCAGCGGAGGTGTCAGAAGGTGTCATACGTGCCACATACCGCCAGCGGAGGTGTCAGAAGGTGTCATACGTGCCACATACCGCCAGCGGAGGTGTCAGAAGGTGTCATACGTGCCACACACCGCCAACATCAGAAGGGTGTCATCACCAACGCCTTGTGTTTGTGCCAGGGTTCGAATCCCTCTCTCTTCCACCAGGCTCCACGCCTCCCCCCCAAAACACTGAGACAGTTTACAATATGTCTCCAGCCAGACAGTTTACAGTATGTCTCCAGGGAGAAACGGTTTACAATATGTCTCCAGAGAAACAGTTTACAGTATGTCTCCAGAGAGGCAGTTTACAAAATGTCTCCAGAGAGATAATTTATAAAATGTCTCCAGAGAGACAGTTTACAATATGTCTCCAGCCAGATATAGAGGCAATTTACAATATGTCTCCAGGGAGAAACAGCTTACAAACTGTCTCCAGAGAGACTTTACAATATGTCTCCAGGGGGAAACAGTTTACAACATGTCTCCAGAGAGACAGTTTACAGTATGTCTCCAGGGGGAAACAGTTTACAATATGTCTCCAGAGAGACAGTTTACAGTATGTCTCCAGAGAGAGGCAGTTTACAATATGTCTCCAGAGAAACAGTTTACAGTGTCTCCAGAGAGAGGCAGTTTACAATATGTCTCCAGAGAGATAGTTTACAGTATGTCTCCAGGGAGAAACAGTTTACAATATGTCTTCAGAGAGATAGTTTACAGTATGTCTCCAGGGAGAAACAGTTTACAATATGTCTCCAGAGAGACAGTTTACAGTATGTCTCCAGAGAGAAACAGTTTACAATATGTCTTCAGAGAGACAGTTTACAGTATGTCTCCAGAGAGAAACAGTTTACAATATGTCTCCAGAGAGAGGCAGTTTACAATATGTCTTCAGAGAGAGAGAGGCAGGCAGTTAATAAGCGTTTTTTCAAGGTGGGGGGGGGGAGTAAACACAGCCATACCGACCATACTGGTTAAGCTTGAACAGGGTCGTTTAAACGGTTGGCAACTCTAACGAGCGCGGAGGTCGTTACTCATGCCTTGAATTGGCTGTGGTGATTGATGTGGTGTAGTTGATGATAGATTACCGTCTCCCGCAGACGTGTGTCTGTCCAGCAGACCTGGCTGGCCCTCCAACACCACCTCGACCCTCCAACAAAGCAGACCTGACCCTCCAACACCACCACCACCACCACCTCGAACCTCCAACAAAGCAGACCTGGCCCTCCAACACTACCACCACCACCTCCACCTCGAACCTCCAACAAAGCAGACCTGGCCCTCCAACACCACCACCACCACCACCTCGAACCTCCAACAAAGCGAACCTGGCCCTCCAACACCACCACCACCACCTCGAACCTCCAACAAAGCAGACTTGACCCTCCATCACCACCACCACCACCTCGACCCTCCAACAAAGCGAACCTGGCCCTCCAACACCACAACCACCACTACCTCGACCCTCCAACAAAGCAGACCTGACCCTTCAACACCAACACCACCACCAGAGGTCCCCACCACCACCACCACCACCAGAGTTCTCCACCATCACCACCATCACCATCACCACCACCATCACCACCACCAGAGGTCTCCACCATCTCCACCATCACCACCACCACCATCATCACCATCACCATCACCACCATCACCAACAGAGTTCTCCACCATCACCATCACCACCAGAGTTCTCCACCATCACCACCACCACCAGAGTTCTCCACCATCACCATCACCAACAGAGTTCTCCACCATCACCACCATCACCACCAGAGTTCTCCACCATCACCACCACCACCAGAGTTCTCCACCACCACCACCACCAGAGTTCTCCACCATCACCATCAGCAGCGGTGGTAGTCTCCATCGCTGAGTGTGAGCTGAGTCAGGTGTGTGGGTGGTGCTCTCTCAATAGCTGCCGCTAACTCACTTTATCCCTGATTGTAGGAGGAGCAACCCTGGCGTCTGACTGGGCTGCTGAGCAGGCCATGCTCAGTGCTGCCCCACACCCCACAACCTCCCCACACCACACCCCACAGCCTCCACACCCCACACCCCACAACCTCCCCACACCCCACCCCACACAACCTCCCCACAACCTTCCCACCCCACACCCCACAACCTCCCCACACCACACCCCACACCCCACCCCACAACCCACACCCCACACCCCACACCCTCCACACCCCACACCCCACAACCTCCCCACCCCACACCCCACACCCCACAACCTCCCCACCCCACACCCCACAACCTCCCCACACCACCCCCCCCCCACCCCACAACCTCCACACCCCACCCCACACCCCACAACCTCCCCACCCCACACACCACACCCTACCCAGGACGAGGTTGGGGGGGGGGGTCTCTCTTCCCCCTCCTTCTCCTCCTCCTCCTCCTCCTCCTCCACGTCACCACTACACGACTTAGCTGGAGCAGCGATATGTACGCCAGAGTGGACGATATGTACACCTGAGAGCACGCTGTGTACACCCGAGGGGCGATATGTACACCAGTGGACGATATGTACGCCAGAGTGGACGATATGTACACCAGAGTGGACGATATGTACACCAGAGGGACGATATGTACACCAGAGTGGACGATATGTACATCCTAGAGCACGCTATGTACACAAGAGTGTACGATATGTACACCCTAGAGCACGCTATGTACACCAGAGAGGCGATATGTACACCTGAGAAGACGATATGGCCACCAGAGGGGCGACATGTACGCTTATACGCTCTTGGGTACTAAAGAAGCACACACACACACACACACACACACACACACACACACACACACACACACACACACACACACACGACACACCCACCCCCTACACCTATACCTATTTCCCTTCTCAAGAGCGCTAAGAATCGCACCTTACACCCAATTTCCCCACCTTACCAGAGGGGCAAAGGTGCTGTGCAGGGGGGTGAGGTCTCTCTCTCTCTCTCTCTCTCTCTCTCTCTCTCTCTCTCTCTCTCTCTCTCTCTCTCTCTCTCATCCCCTGACGTAAGGTGTGGGGTGAAAAAGGGGGGTTGTCATCTGGTTTCTCACTCCAGCGTTAACAACGGGGGCAGGGAGTCCAATTGGATTGGACTGTCCGTCCGTCTGTTACGACGTGATAGTGGCGAGATAATGACCGTGTTTACGTGATAAGGAGAGAGAGAGAGAGAGAGAGAGAGAGAGAGAGAGAGAGAGAGAGAGAGAGAGAGAGAGAGAGAGAGAGAGAGCAAGCCCCCTGCACAGCACATTTGCCCTCCGGTAAGTTGTGGAAATTGGGTGTGTAGGGAGGAGGTGGTGTCGTGTGTGTGTGTGTGTGTGTGTGTGTGTGTGTGTGTGTGTGTGTGTGTGTGTGTAATTGCCTATTCGAATTTACGTACATGTACATTGTGGTGTGATACATGTACACTCTTGGGTTCCCCCTGGTTTCATGTACTTTACCATAAAAAAAAAAGGGTTTTCGAATCTTGGCCTCACACTAAACCAGTATGTCTTAAACACCACCATCTACCACCACCTGCCTGGTCACACAGCTGGTGCTGACTACCATGGTCATCCAGGTGGTTCGAGCAGTGACAACCCGTTATCAAGTCACCCCTCTCTCTTCTCTCTTTTCCACGGCAGACCAGGTGTGTGTGACAACCCGTTATCAAGTCACCCCTCTCTCTTCTCTCTTCCACAGCAGACCAGGTGTGTGTGACAACCCGTTATCAAGTCACCCCTCTCTCTTCTCTCTTCTCCACGGCAGACCAGGTGTGTGTGACAACCCGTTATCAAGTCACCCCTCTCTCTTCTCTCTTCCACAGCAGACCAGGTGTGTGTGTGTAAGCCACCGTACCATCTTGATGATGGCTCTTATCTGTGCGTTATCAGTCTTATCTATTGCGTGTCTGTAGGTGAGGTGGCCATAGGAGCTGAGGGACATATACGTGTATATGTTAAGTTGTTTCCCCAGTATTTCGTTATCCACATACTCGATTGTGATGTTGATGTTTGCCTGCAGACAATGTACCTCCTTCGCAGCTCTCTTAGTGCACAGCTCTGGCGATAGATTAGGTCCGTGGCGATAGATTAGGTCCGTGGCGATAGATTAGGTACTTGGCGATAGATTTGGTGCATGGCGATAGATTAGGTACGTGGCGATAGATCAGGTACGTGGCGATGGATGAGGTCCATGGCGATAGACCAGGTACATACCGATACATTAGGTCCATGGCGATAGATCAGGTACATACCGATAGATCAGGTACACGTTGATAGATCAGGTGCACGGCGATAGATCAGGTCCACGGCGATAGATCAAGTAGAAATGTCATACTCCCAGGATCCCGTGTACACACACACACACACCGATTCCAGTCGCGTCTCGTCCTGCCATGGACGTGGTGTTCGAGACTTGAGACGTAGTGTTCACTCTTTACGATCTCTCCTCCTCCTCTCGTTGAGACGTAGTGTTCACTTCTTACGATCTCTCCTCCTCCTCTCGTTGAGACGTAGTGTTCACTTCTTACGATCTCTCCTCCTCCTCTCGTTATGTCTCCTCCCCCATCCATTCCCCCCCCCCCACGTCACACTCTCTACACACACTGACTCCAATTACCCTCAACTGACGAAGCCAACTTATAAAAAAAAAGAGTTGGGGTCCACTTTATGACGTGTTTATTGGAAGTAGAACCACCGAACCATCGGTCTTCGTGCGGTTTTATAATCTACGTGATCATCAGTCTGCTTGGTCCGCGCTGTTAAGGGGGGTCTCTGGTTTAGGGGGGCCCTTGGGTAAACTTCAAGGGGTGTATTTAGGGAAGACCAAGTGTTCAAGAGATGATGATCCGTGGGGCCTGGCGGATCCCAGCACAAGACGGGGAGAGGTGGGTTATACACGTTCATCGGTGTCTGAAGA
>NC_092242.1:8550998-8555998 GCF_036320965.1 Panulirus ornatus | reverse complement strand
GAGAGACGGTGGATGAGATAAACCATACCATCTGGATGATAGAGAGACGGTGGATGAGATAAACCATACCACCTGGATGATAGAGAGACGATGGATGAGATAAACCGTACCATCTGGATGATAGAGAGACGGTGGATGAGATAAACCATACCATCTGGATGATAGAGAGACGGTGGATGAGATAACCGTACCATCTGGATGATAGAGAGACGGTGGATGAGATAACCCGTACCACCTGGATGATAGAGAGACGATGGATGAGATAAACCGTACCATCTGGATGATAGAGAGACGATGGATGAGAATAACCCTACCATCTGGATGATAGAGAGACGGTGGATGAGATAAGCCGTGCCATCTTGCACCATCTGGATGATAGAGAGACGATGGATGAGATAAACCATACCATCTGGATGATAGAGAGACTGTGGATGAGCTGAACCGTGCCATCTTGCACCATCTGGATGATAGAGAGACAGTCATGCGATACAGGTAAACTACCATGATCACAACCACGCCATTAGACTTCGAAGTTATATACTTAACGACACCTTCACCTCATTCAACCCCCTTAACCCCCCTTAAACCCCCCTTAAACCCCCCCCCGTCCCATGCCGGGCCAAGAAGACCCAACCCCCCCTTCCCCCCCCCCAAACACCCCCCACACCCTACCCCTCCCTCCCACTCCCTCCCCTGGACTAAATCGCTAATCCCCTAATCCCCTAATCCCCCATGGAGGCAGATCACACGACCAATCACCAACAGAGCACTCACTTGAAACACACCCCCCCCCACCCCACCCCCTCTCATCCCCTCCCCTCCCCCCCACTTTAGAGCGACGCCCCGCCCACCTCCTCCGTCAAGCCGGGCGCCCATTGGTCGACGGGAGGCGCCTAACTACATGACAACGAGGGGCTCCCTCACCCCCCGCGCACCACAGTGGCAGTTAACACTATTATTATGGTTATTAAGCTCATACAAATTACACACGGATGGAAATGAAATCATCAGCAAATAGGGAGAGGGGGGGAGTTTTGAGGAGGAGGGAGAGGGGGGGAGGGTGTTGAGGAGGAGGGAGAGGTGGGGGGGGTTGAGGAGGAGGGAGAGGGGGGGGGTGTTGAGAAGGGGGGGGGGGAGGGTCGTCCTCTTTCCTCCCCAAAGCTTTTCTCTTCACTCCACCTCCCTCCACTTCCCTCTCTCCCTCCCTCCCTCTCTCTCCTTAGCCCCCGTTCCGTTCACTCCCTCCCTCACTCCCTCCCTCGCCCGCCCGCCCGCCCCATCGCTTCTAGCTATTCTCTCCTTTGTCGCCAGTGTTCCAGACCCTCCATTAAACTAGGGGGGGGGGGATAATAGGGGGTCGGGGCGGGGGCGCGTCGGGGCAACGTTCACTCTTCGATTTACCCGTTTATGCCACTCTGTGGTACCAACATGGGGGGGGGGGGGGGAGGGGGCTTGTACGACCCACGTCACGGGGCGGGGCGGAGGGGATATATGTGAAGATCGCCATTCCGTGATGGGACAGAGTTCGTGGGTGAGAGAGAGAGAGAGAGAGAGAGAGAGAGAGAGAGAGAGAGAGAGAGAGAGAGAGAGAGAGAGAGAGAGTTTTTTGAGGGAAGGAATGGAAATTCGGGACCAAGATGTGGCAACACTCCGGGGCGCGGGGAGAGGAGAGGGGGAGGGGGGTTAGGATGGATGTGGGGGGGGGTTAGGGTGGGGGCTAGGGGGAGAGAGACTACATCATCAAAATCATATCATTGAAATTTGTCGCCAACATGTGAAGGGGGAGAGAGAGAAAGGTGGGGGGAAGTGACTTTGGAAACGAAATAAGGGAGGTGGGGGGGCGGGGCTGCTGGTAAGGGAGGGGGGGGGAGGGAGGGCAACGGGGTGCTTACCAGGGCGTTAGGGAGGGGAGAGAGAGAGAGAGAGAGAGAGAGAGAGAGAGAGAGAGATGTGAGCGAATGCGGCCTTTCATCGTCTGATCTCCGTTTCGCCCGGTAGCGAGATAGCGCCAAGGACATGGCATGGCGGGGATCCTTGTGTTTGCGCCACGTCAGAGAAAGAAGGAAGGAAGCTTTCTTTTTTCTTTTTTTTTCTGATTATTTTTCATTCGTATTACCCGCAAGAGTTTGGAGAGAATGCAGTATTCTTCTTTCATTCGCTTTCATTTCATTCAACCTTCGTAACTTTGTCGATATGTTAATGATATTAATGTGATAAAAATAATCAGTTCATGAAAGACAAATTTTGATATTTCTGTGCATGAAATTTTGAACAAAGTTTTTACTTAAGTTTTTAGACGTCAGTGTAAAACGTGTGTACTTCATGTTCACGTGCTTCAAAGGTCAACGTATTTGCTCAATTTCGGGAGCTGATTACGCACGTAATTAAGATGTATACATAGACTACTGCTCAAGTTATGTCAAGGATAAAAATGGAGTTTATATTCAGGTTTGGCATTTTGGTTTCTGTCGTCTTGGAAAATTTGATTCAATTAGGAGTTAGGGTTCGAAAAGTTGACTTATGGTCGAACTAGGATCGATCCAGGGTTTTATTCAATGGTGGGTTATCTGACACACACACACACACACACACACACACACACACACACACACACATACAGGTAAAAAAAAACATTGAATCAGATGAAAGAGAAGACTTACATAGCATAATTAATCTCTGTCAGTCATTCCACCTTATATATATATATATATATATATATATATATATATATATATATATATATATATATATATATATGGAAAGCTGGGTAGGTATGTATATTTGCGTGTGTGGACGTATGTATATACATGTGTATGGGGGTGGGTTGGGCCATTTCTTTCGTCTGTTTCCTTGCGCTACCTCGCAAACGCGGGAGACAGCGACAAAGTATAATAATATAAATAATATATATATATATATATATATTGGACCGACAAGAGGAAATAACACATTAGATCTTAGCTTTACAGTTAATGCGATATTTATCCCAGATGTTAAGGTGAAGGATCCAATCACATCCGACCACAGTATTGTAGAAATGACTCCAACATACAATGTTGTTGATATAGGAATGTGAAGGTGGTACAGCAACCAGACATGAGAGCGAGCTAAGCGGTGTGGGTGGAATTTCAGTGGAACATAACACACTGGAGAATGATTAGAGTTGATGAATGTATTATAGGAACAAAACTGGAGTGTGAGATCTTGAAAGGCAATAATAACACAGAGATAAACAGGAATATATATATATATATATATATATATATATATATATATATATATATATATATATATATATATATATATATTCGGTGAGAAAATAAGACAAATGATTGGAATGGTTTTTACCAACTCTAGAAAAATTGTACAAATACGATATAAAAATTAGTAAATGAATAGAAGATTATAGGGAAAATAGAGCAATAATTGAGGAAAGAATAAAAGACGTACATAAGAATATAAATATTACTATTGAGGAATTGATGAAACCACACTCTAGAGAACAGAGGCACTAAATATAGAGACCATATCTCAAAACAAGGATAGAAACCCAACGTTATTAATACATAAGAACAAAAGCGAATCAAAGAACCATAGATCGGATCCTATTATGTGCGAGAAAGTCACGAATTATCGTATTAACAAAGGAATTGTTAAGTTCACAGAGAACTGAACAAAATCGTGTGTGGAATCCCTTCTCATCTTCCTCATTTAGACATAAACACCAAGAGCGAGACGATAGTGGTGTTACTAATGACGTATATAGCGTCTACATGATCGCAACCTATACAGCAGACATTCACAAAATGACTTGTGTCATACCACTACACAGATAGAGGAAAGATCTTTGATAATATTTGAGAATATTACGTAGTGTATTGTGACATTGTGTATGATAAGTCGGTGAAGAAATGATCACACATGTTTGAAGATCTGATCAAGAATATATATATATATATATATATATATATATATATATATATATATATATATATATATATATATATATATATACGAACATCGACATGGATCTGGATTGTGAGAAAAATTTTGCAGATCTATTTTCAGCTCTTTACAACAACATAAATGAAACTTGAATCGAAGGAAAGAAAATGGACATTTTTTTTCCCTCGATTTGGCAAAGACATTTAGACAAAGAAAGCCACAGAATTCTACTATATGAAGTACCGAATCAGGACAATAAAAATAAGATAGGGAGATGAATTAAAGAGTTTTTAAGATAACATAAAACAATCAATGTAGCGAATTGGAACCACATTTGATCAGTTAGAGAGTTGGCGATGATCAAAGAGTTTTTAAGATAACATAAGACAATCAAAGTAGCGAATTGGAACCACAGTTGATCAGTTAGAGAGTTGGCGATATCTGGCCTCCACTGAGAAAGATGCCATTCCTTTCAAAGCAGTGGAAGAAAAAGAATAAAAATGGCAAAAATGTTTTGCCTGGATTACTACAATGTCGACCTCGCATCTATGTTTGATAATGGTATCAAACTTCGACAGACATGCCAAAGATTGTACAATAATCACCATGTGTTTTTCTGATGATTCTAGAGTAATGAAATTGATTGTGATTAAGAGCTGATGCATGAAAAAAGATGCGCAAAGACCATAACACAGTCTACAAATGGCCACAATTGAACTTAGACTTTAACGAAAATTGATTGGAGTTCAATGAATCGCTTAATGATGAACAGCATATTGATGACATCTTATACAAACGATCAACAGAGAAAGCGATAGAAAGTGAAATATATGCAATAGAAAGTGAAATATACATTCAGAGATCTGAAAGTCATCATAGAAATTATGGGAATCAAACAGCAATAGCGAACCAAGAAATGAATGATGTAATTATGAGACCTTGTACCACAAGGTATATAAAAATATTGATGAAAAATGATTAAATGTACTGAATATTGAAAACTGAATATTGTTGTGTCTTATACCCGACAGCCAAATGTATGGAAATAAACAATA
>NC_092242.1:8468498-8545998 GCF_036320965.1 Panulirus ornatus | reverse complement strand
GTTACGCTGTCTCCTGTCCACACACACTCTGTCTCCTGTTCCACACACACTGTCTGTCTCCTGCCTTCCTTCCTTGTCTTCTGTCTCCCTACATCACCTCTTATCTCTCCATACGATCTCTCTCCTCCAGCAGTGTCTCCTCCACTCTCTCCTCTCTCTCCCCCATCACGACACTCACACTATCTCCCGGCGGAGGATCTCCAAGGGCCCAGGCACTTGCCACAGTCTCCTGCCGGAGGTGATCTCCAAGCCCCGTCACTGCACGTATGTAACACACATGTCTCCTAGGGGCACGTCCACCCACACCCGGAGGAGCACGCTTTCCTATCACACACACACACACACACAGTCTCCATGGCACTTCCGATAGTCTCTTACCAGATGGCTTCCCAGAAGGCGAGGCTCCAGGACCCGGCGCAGCTGGAGCCGCGCGGCAGATGGCTGGCTTTTCAGGATGGTGGCAGCAGCGGCAGGAGCGCCTCCTCTCTGCCATGAGATCACGTCTTCACCTCCTTACCTGCAGGAGGCGTGCGCGACCTCCGCTACCGTGCTACCTCCTCCGTCAGGCTAAGTCGTCGCTTCTCGACCTCCTGAAGCAAAACTGCTCCTGTTCCAGTGGGGCCCAGCTTGTACCCCAGGCACAGCCCAGGGACGCCCTGGGATGGGGGGACACGGGTTCGTCCCAGGGATGGGATATGGGATACTACCTACCCTCCATCCCTTGGCTGTAAGGAGGGGTTTGGCCTGCAAGTTCTTCCCTCCCGTCCGGACCTCGCGTGCCGGATACCGGCCGGTTAACCTGACACCGGGGGTATTCACGTCGGATAATTCATAGCCGAATGGATGAAGGGGGGGGGAAGGGCTTTAAGAGGGGGGGATGAGGTTGGTGGGTGGGGGGGTGAGGGGGTGGAGAAAGAAATCCAGTAACAATTTTTTTCTTCTGATTTTTTTTTTACTCTCTCTCTCTCTCTCTCTCTCTCTCTCTCTCTCTCTCTCTCTCTCTCTCTCTCTCTCTCTCTCTCTGGGCTTATAATAAAGCAGTATAGAAGTAGGTTTATAAGGCCGAACGACCTCGCTTGGACTCACTTTTTAAAGATATCTTATTTACTACGGCGTCTATCCGTTCCCAGGTGCACTTTCGTGTAATAATCACATCATCAGGAGAGAGACAAGAGAGGAATATAACAGTCAGTTGATATACAACGAAGAGACGTAGCTAGGACGTCATTTGGTAAACATGCGATTGTCCAAGACAGAAAATGAGCGTAACATAAACTTATTATGTGGACAAGAAGGTGAATTATTTACAAATTGTATCAACAATAAAGTTATGACTATATATATATATATATATATATATATATATATATATATATATATATATATATATATATATATATATATATATATTCATTCCTTTCCATCCTTCTCCCCTTCCCTTTCCCCTCTGTTTCATCCCTCTCCCCTGTTCCACATCTCTCCCAGATACATCTCTTCTTTCCCTTAAGCTAATTCACCTCGTTAATCTTATCCCCCTCTTTTTACACAATCCCTAAATTCCCTTTTTTTTCTTCTATTGATTAACCACCCGTTTTGCTTCTTTTCCGCTGTTTAGTTTACTTCCTCGTCCCCAACCCAAGCTTCCGGCATAGTACCGACTTTCTCCTTCTCTTCTCTCTTCCTCGTCTCCCACTGGGTCTGGCAAGTGACACGTTTTTTGCACCATCTGTTTCCTCCTCCGTCAGTCTGGCTGTCTATCTGTCTGTCTGTCTGTCTCCTTCTACTCCCTCAGTCTGTCTGTCGGTCTGTCTGTCTGTCTGTCTGTCTCCTTCTACTCCCTCAGTCTGTCTGTCTGTGTGTGTCTGTCTGCCTCTCTGTCTCTTTCAAGTCCGTCAGTGTGTCTGTCTGTCTGTCTGTCTGTCTGATAAGCTCTGTGTGACGATACCCTCATACCCTCATCATCAGTAATAGCCTTTCGGTAAATCTGCTCCTCCCTCCTATTTTTTTTTTTTTTGTGTCTCTGCATCCTCTCTCTCTCTCTCTCTCTCTCTCTCTCTCTCTCTCTCTCTCTCTCTCTCTCTCTCTCTCTCTCTCTCTCTCTCTCTACACACACACACACACACTGTCATTATAGCGAGCTGCTGCTGCTGCTGCTTGCCCCCCCCTACTGCCCCCCCATTCCCCCCTCCCCCCCCCCCACCTCAAGGCTCGGGTTACACCACCGCCACAATAACCACAGCTCGGGTTTACCCGGGGATTATGGTCAATGCTTTTGTCGTTGTATTAACACCAGAGTGTAAAGTCTGGTGTGTGTGGGGTAGGGTGTGTCTGTGTCCTAGTATTGCTGGTCCTTTGGGGTGAGGGTGGGTGGATGGGAGGGAGGAAGGAAGATATATATGTATCCTATAGGATGAGGAGGTCCCGTGAGTGTATGAGGGAAGGTAGGACTCTTCACTCTGTCCTTAAGGATTTAATGGGAGTTGAAGGATGTCTTTGTATTATGGTGTCTGGGTCGGTTTTTGAGATGGGCCTCCACTGTTATATATGTGTGTGTGTGTGGGTGTGTGTCTGTCTGTGTCTGTGTCTGTGTCCCCCCGCGTGTTCTACCTGGTTTCTCGGTGTTCTAGGTGAACAGGAGAGGGGGGATGTGTTCTACCTGCTTTCTAGGTGTTCTAGGTGAACAGGATGCTGAGAATGGGTTTTATCTGGTGTTCTATGTGAACAGGATACTACGAATGTGTTCTACTGGAGGTCTAGGTGTTCTAGGTGAACAGGAGAGGGAGAACGTGTTGTACCTGGTTTCTAGGTGTTCTAGGTGAATAGGAGAGGGGGAACGTGTTCTACCTGGTTTCTAGGTGTTCTAGGTGAATAGGAGAGGGGGAACGTGTTCTACCTGGTTTCTAGGTGTTCTAGGTGAACAGGAGAGGGGGAACGTGTTCTACCTAGTTTCTAGGTGTTCTAGGTGAACAGGAGAGAGAGAGAGGGGAAGTGGGTGGTCGATATCCCTGATTCATTGTTCACATGTTTCATCCTGGGTGAGTGGTGTGGTATATGGTTGTCTGAGGCTGGAACAATGGTTAGGGTAGTTAGGTGTGCTGGTCGCCCTGGCTGTGTGGAACAGATGTGTGGGAGAGGAAAAGTGGGTATATGGGAGGGGAGTGAGTGTGTGTGTGTTGGAGGGAGAAGGGGGCCAAGGATACGTGTCTCTTTAGACTTGAACACTATCACGTATTGAACGTGTGTTGATCTGAACAACGAGTTGCAATAAGACTGGTTGTGACAGTGTTATAATGAGGATTATCCTCCAAGATAACAACTCACCCCCTTTTTTTTATGTACAACCCGCTCTAGCAGTGCCCTACGCTGTGTCTGGGAAAGCTCATGTAACAGTGAAAAAATTCTTTCCTATACAAACGCTTTTCCAAAACCACGTCTGATCCTACGTATCTCTCATTGCCTCATCGCTCTCTTTTATGTCCGGGGTCGTGTATGTATATTTCTATGTGATTCATTCCAAATGTGGCATTTCTTACAACTCTTTGTCGTCTGTGTATCACTCTGTCATCGTTGCTGAAGACACAGAGACAGGTGGACAGATGGAAGGACCAGACACACGAGGGTAGACACGCACCGAGACAGAGGCATAGAAAGTGAAAGGGACCGAGTCGTTCTATGACAGGGGCAAAGATGGACGGAGGGACGGTGACAGATGCACAGACGATGACAGAAAGACACAGAAAGATACTGACGACGCCTTAGACGGGGGGGAGAAAGAGACGGATCTTGGGACACAGACAGACAAGAAGAGACAGGAAGTTACAGAGATCCATACACAGACAGTGAGACATAGAAACAGGTGGAGAGATGGAGAAACAGACAAGAAAAGAGAAAAGTCAGTAGGGATATACGCTGGCACAGAAGTAACCATATACAGAAAGAGAGAGAGAGAGAGAGAGAGAGAGAGAGGCAATCTTCATATCGTTGCCTTAAAGCCATCTTCTTTTCACAATCCAACAAGAAAGAAGAAAAAGAAAAAAGATTTTTATATATATATATATATATATATATATATATATATATATATATATATATATATATATATATATATATAAGCATATACATCATTTGCGAGGACCCAGACCTGCCTCAAAAAGGCTCATGCTATCTTGTGTTTATAGGCCCCGAGTGCACATCGAGTGAAGATGGGGGAAAACGGCGATAGTTAGAGGGAGACAGAGAGGGAGGAAGGAAGGACGGAAGGAGGAGGGAAGGAAGGTTGGGAGACAGAGAGGGAGGAAGAAAGGAGGAGGGAAGGAGGGTTGGGAGACAGAGGAAGGAAGGAAGGAAGGAGGGAAGGAAGGTTAGGAGACAGAGAGGGAGGAAGGAAGAAGGAGGGTTAGGAGACAGTGAGGGAGGAAGGAAGGAAGGAGGAGGGAAGGAAGGTTGGTTGACAGAGAGGGAGGAAGGAAGGAAGGTTGGGAGACAGATAGGGAGGAAGGAAGGAATGAGGGAAGGAAGGAAGGAAGGAAAGTAAGTAAGTAGGGAGGTAGGATGGTATAAGCAGGAGGAGGATCCTTGGGAGACAGAGAGGAAGGAGGGAAGGAGGGTTGGGAGACAGAGAGGGAGGAAGGAAGGAAAGTAAGTAAGTAGGGAGAGAGTGAGGGAGGGAGGATGGTATAAGCAGGAGGAGGAACCTTGCATCACCACCGCCTCCTCCTCCCCCAGCCTGGCCTGGCCTCCTCCCCCAGCAGGAGCTGATGCCGGCTCCTTCCTCGATGCCTCACAAAGAAATCCTCTTTGGCCAGGGATTTTTCCTCCCCTCCGTTGCTTCCTCGGGGATTATGACCTGGGCTCCGATCCCAGATATTTTCGGAACATTTTTCTGATATGTGATTACTTTTAGGGTGGAAGATGCTGTTCGTGAACGCTATATATGGATGAATGGACAAATAGATAATATATATATATATATATATATATATATATATATATTATATATATATATATATATATATATATATATATATATATATATATATATATATATATATATAATCGTCTGTAATCATGGTTTCTTTCTTATTACTCTTCTTGATCCCTGGTGATCAACTGCTCTATAATCAGGCATGCTGTACATACACACACACACACACACACACACACACACACCTCTTCCCATCTTCTGTTGATCATCTGTCCTTTAGTCTCGCAAGGAGTCAATAATTTCTCTATTTTTTTTCAACATATTCTGTTAACTTTATGCTTCCTCTTCTGTTCCCTTCCTCTCTCTCTCTCTCTCTCTCTCTCTCTCTCTCTCTCTCTCTCTCTCTCTCTCTCTCTCACTCGTATGTGTCATCGTCACTATCCATTATCTAAAGTTGGTGTTGGCATCCATTATTAATTCGCGTTTCCTCTTTTTCTTTTTTTTCTTTTTTTATATCCCATGGGATAGAGGAGGAGGAGGAGGAGGAGGGAGGAGAAAGAATAATAGTACCCCACGTATCCCATTCGTGTCGCAGAGCGCGACTAAGAGGGTCTGGAGTGAGGAGGGGTCTGTCGAGCTGGTGTGTCCTCCCCTCCTTTATTATCACGTTCTAGAAGCCTTCTCCTAACACCCCCTGGCGCTACCCTGGTCCGTGGGGGGGAAGAGGGTCGTAGACTCCACTTTCCCATTTTCTTTTGGGTGTTTTGTTTGACTTTGGCGTCCACCACCAGAGACCATGATGAGTCCCGTTGTCGCAACCCAGAGGTTGTGGGACGAAGATACAACACCTTCCCTCCACGAGCCATGATGATAGCCACTTCCCTCCACCCCAGCCTTGATGGTAGCCACTTCCCTCCACCCCAGCCTTGATGGAAGCCACTTCCCTCCACCCCAGCCTTGATGGTAGCCACTTCCCTCCACCCCAGCCTTGATGGTGACCACTTCCCTCCACCCCAGCCTTGATGGAAGCCACTTCCCTCCACCCCAGCCTTGATGGTAGCCACTTCCCTCCACCCCAGCCTTGATGGTAGCCACTTCCCTCCACCCCAGCCTTGATGGTAGCCACTTCCCTCCACCCCAGCCTTGATGGTAGCCACTTCCCTCCACCCCAGCCTTGATGGTAGCCACTTCCCTCCACCCCAGCCTTGATGGTAGCCACTTCCCTCCACCCCAGCGTTGATGGTAGCCACTTCCCTCCACCCCAGCCTTGATGGTAGCCACTTCCCTCCACCCCAGCCTTAATGGTATCCACTGCCCTCCACCCTAGCCTTGATGGACTTCCCTCCACCCCAGCCATGATGATAGCCACTTCCCTCCACCCCAGCCTTGATGGTAGCCACTTCCCTCCACCCCAGCCTTGATGGAAACCACTTCCCTCCACCCCAGCCTTGATGGTAGCCACTTCCCTCCACCCCAGCCTTGATGGAAGCCACTTCCCTCCACCCCAGCCTTGATGGTAGCCACTTCCCTCCACCCCAGCCTTGATGGTAGCCACTTCCCTCCACCCCAGCCTTGATGGAAGCCACTTCCCTCCACCCCAGCCTTGATGGTATCCACTTCCCTCCGCCCTAGCCTTGATGGACTTCCCTCCACCCCAGCCATGATGATAGCCACTTCCCTCCACCCCAGCCTTGATGGTAGCCACTTCCCTCCACCCCAGCCTTGATGGAAGCCACTTCCCTCCACCCCAGCCTTGATGGTGACCACTTCCCTCCACCCCAGCCTTGATGGTAGCCACTTTCCTCCACCCCAGCCTTGATGGTGACCACTTCCCTCCACCCCAGCCTTGATGGAAGCCACTTCCCTCCACCCCAGCCTTGATGATAGCCACTTCCCTCCACCCTAGCCTTGATGGAAGCCACTTCCCTCCACCCAAGCCTTGATGGTGACCACTTCCCTCCACCCCAGCCTTGATGGAAGCCACTTCCCTCCACCCCAGCCTTGATGGTAGCCACTTCCCTCCACCCCAACCTTGATGGAAGCCACTTCCCTCCACCCCAGCCTTGATGATAGCCACTTCCCTCCACCCTAGCCTTGATGATAGCCACTTCCCTCCACCCCAGCCTTGATGGTGACCACTTCCCTCCACCCCAGCCTTGATGGTGACCACTTCCCTCCACCCCAACCTTGATGGAAGCCACTTCCCTCCACCCCAGCCTTGATGGTAGCCACTTCCCTCCACCCCAGCCTTGATGGTAGCCACTTCCCTCCACCCCAGCCTTGATGGTAGCCACTTCCCTCCACCCCAGCCTTGATGGTAGCCACTTCCCTCCACCCCAGCCTTGATGGAAGCCACTTCCCTCCACCCCAACCTTGATGGTAGCCACTTCCCTCCACCCCAGCCTTGATGGTAGCCACTTCCCTCCACCCCAGCCTTGATGGTAGCCACTTCCCTCCACCCCAGCCTTGATGGTAGCCACTTCCCTCCACCCCAGCCTTGATGGTAGCCACTTCCCTCCACCCTAGCCTTGATGGTAGCCACTTCCCTCCACCCCAGCCTTGATGGTAGCCACTTCCCTCCACCCCAACCTTGATGGTAGCCACTTCCCTCCACCCCAGCCTTGATGGTAGCCACTTCCCTCCACCCCAGCCTTGATGGTAGCCACTTCCCTCCACCCCAGCCTTGATGGTAGCCACTTCCCTCCACCCCAGCCTTGATGGGAGCCACTTCCCTCCACCCCAGCCTTGATTGTAGCCACTTCCCTCCACCCCAACCTTGATGGTAGCCACTTCCCTCCACCCCAGCCTTGATGGTAGCCACTTCCCTCCACCCCAGCCTTGATGGTAGCCACTTCCCTCCACCCCAGCCTTGATGGTAGCCACTTCCCTCCATCCCAGCCTTGATGGTAGCCACTTCCCTCCACCCCAACCTTGATGGTAGCCACTTCCCTCCACCCCAGCCTTGATGGTAGCCACTTCCCTCCACTCCAGCCTTGATGGTAGCCACTTCCCTCCACCCCAGCCTTGATGGTATCCTCTTCCCTCCACCCCATCCTTGATGGTAGCCACTTCCCTCCACCCCAGCCTTGATGGTAGCCACTTCCCTCCACCCTAGCCATGATGGTAGCCACTTCCCTCCACCCCAGCCTTGATGGTAGCCACTTCCCTCCACCCCAGCCTTGATGGTGATCACTTCCCTCCACCCCAGCCTTGATGGAAGCCACTTCCCTCCACCCCAGCCTTGATGGAAGCCACTTCCCTCCACCCCAACCTTGATGGTAGCCACTTCCCTCCACCCTAGCCTTGATGGTAGCCACTTCCCTCCACCCTAGCCTTGATGGTAGCCACTTCCCTCCACCCCAGCGTTGATGGTAGCCACTTCCCTCCACCCCAGCCTTGATGGAAGCCACTTCCCTCCACCCCAGCCTTAATAAGGCCATGCAGCAGCCATGGCGAGTATATTACCTCCCTAAACCTCACACCATCACCAACCAGCAGACACAGCGTTGCGATACACGTCGAGAATTCTCCATTCATTTCCAATGTAGTTTTAATCTGTGTCTCCCAAGATACCTACATCATCACACACACACACACACACACACACACACACACACACACACACTCTATACTGGAGACCTATAAGGGTATACTATCGTAGGAAGGTGTTGGTAAAGTCAGGTCCCACCCTCTACAGTTTCCACTGGTCACACTTCGCCTAGACACACTCACACCCACCCCACCGCACCCCACCGCCTCCTACTCCTCTCGCCTTGGCTCACACACACACACACACACACACACACACACACACACCCCGTGCAACTCCTTCCCTCCGTCATGTACGTATTACTAACACCTTCGCCACCCTCCCAAGACGCTAACAATGTATCCGGCCGCTCGTGTGGTAACCACCCACCCATGGAAAGCCTCTTACGGCACATAATACTCAAGAACATCATATCAGACTCAACATTTCTACCGTAATTTCCACCTCCCTGGAGAGGGCCACCTGCTCCGGCACCTCAAGGAAGGAAGAGACTCACTCCCTCCCTCTCTCTCTCTCTCTCCCTCTCTCTCTCTCTCTCTCTCTCTCTCTCTCTCTCTCTCTCTCTCTCTCTCTCTCTCTCTCTCTCTCTCTCTCTCTCTCTCACTCGGGGCGGCAAGACTCGTTTAGTGATTATCGCTATCACCCTTGCTAAAGATGGCGGCTGGTCTTCTCGTCGTCTGTTAAAAAACAAAACAAAAAAAAAGGGAGGGAGGGAAGGAGGGAGGGAAGGGGTAAGGGAGGGAGGGTGGTAAGGGAGGGAGGAGGAGTGTGTGGTAAGGGAGGGAGGGAGGAGGAGTGTGTGGTAAGGGAGGGAGGGAGGAGTGTGTGGTAAGGGAGGGAGGGAGGAGTGTGTGGTAAGGGAGGGAGGGAGGAGTGTGTGGTAAGGGAGGGAGGAGGAGTGTGTGGTAAGGGAGGGAGGAGGAGTGTGTGGTAAGGGAGGGAGGGAGGAGTGTGTGGTAAGGGAGGGAGGAGGAGTGTGTGGTAAGGGAGGGAGGAGGAGTGTGTGGTAAGGGAGGGAGGGAGGAGTGTGTGGTAAGGGAGGGAGGAGGAGTGTGTGGTAAGGGAGGGAGGAGGAGTGTGTGGTAAGGGAGGGAGGGAGGAGTGTGTGGTGGTCTTATAAGATGATCGTCTGGAGAAGTATTCATACCCAGACGTCGGAACGTTTGAAGGTGGTGCTTTTATCGCTTACGATTTTTCTCTTCTTTTTGTTTTGGAGTAATTTTCGTCTCTGTGCCTCCTTGTTTCCCCCATGTCTTGAAGGATTACCATTCCACGTCGCTAACCCCGTGTGTGTGTGTGTGTGTGTGTTGTGTGTGTGTGTGTGTGTGTGTGTGTGTGTGTGTGTGTGTGTATCATCAGTGTGTGGCATGGAACACTCCTTGCCACATCTTCAGTCGTTTGTTTCCAGTTCCTCTCTCTCTCTCTCTCTCTCTCTCTCTCTCTCTCTCTCTCTCTCTCTCTCTCTCTCTCTCTCTCTCTCCTGTGTTCTCTACACCTCTGTTCCTCTTCCATCCTCCTCCTCTTCCATCTTCCTCCTCCTCCTCCTTCTCCTCCTCCTCCTCCTCTTCCATCCTCCTCTACCTCCTCCCCCTCCACCTCCTCCTCTTCCATCCTCCTCCTCCACCTCCTCCTCCTCTTCCATCCTCCTCCTCCTCCTCCTCCTCCTCCTCCTCCTCCGACCATCTGAAGTAGCAGGTGAGCGGGTTGCGCTGGGCAGCAGGGACGTAAGTGCACCAACCCAACAACTTATCATTAGAAGCACATTTCTTCTTCTTTTTTTTCCATGTCATTAATTAGAGAACAGTAGGCTGAGGGCGGGGCCCCCAGGGTGGATGGGAGGTGCTGGCGGGGCCCCCAGGGTGGATGGGGTGCTGCTGGCGGCGGGGGCCCCCAAGGGTGGGTGGGGTGGTGCTGGCTGGGGCCCCCAGGGTGGATGGGAGGTGCTGACGGGGGCCCCCAGGGTGGATGGGAGGTGCTGTCGGGGGCCCCCAGGGTGGGCGGGGTGCTGCTGGCGGCGAGGGCCCCCAGGATGGGCGGGGTGCTAGTCGTGATGGGCCAGGATGGGGTGGATGTGAGAGGGCGACCAGTAGCAGCAACACCCCTTACACATAGCTCCCCAGCATGGAGGTGCCTGTGTATAAAGCGAGTTAAGAGTTTCCTTAATCGCCCCTACACCCCCTGTAATCGCCCCCACTCCTCACTCCCCACTCCTCACTCCCCACTCCCCACTCTAGGATTACTAAGGAGGATTTAATGCTTCTGAACACATAAGGGAGGGTTAATAGTGGCTTTTATCAAGGGTTAAGATGGAGAGGGATTCAGTGGTCAATATATACACACTTCATACGTATATCTATATAGATTGATGACTCGACTACACACACACACACACACACACACACACACACACACACACACACACACACACACACACACACACACACACACACAGGAATATATTGATACCTTTGGCTGCAACTACAAAGGAGAGGTTAGAAAGAAGAGATATGTCGTTTCAGTACACAATATGTCAAAAGGAAAAAATAAAGTTTTAGGGTTATACTTTGTTGGTGATAAACGTAGAGGGTACTGCAGTGAGCCAACATTTGAAGAGTATAAGACATTAGGCAATGAGTATATTAAGATAAGAAACATCTGAAGAATATAAGACAGTAGGAAATGAGTATATTAAGATAATGAAAAAAGGTGAAAACAGAGAAACTTTGAATAGAACATTATGGGTAAAGAAGATAATCCAGTACTTTGGCATAGATTAATTACCACAATGGCATTGAAAGACCATATAGGCTGAAGGCAGTCAAAGAGAAATGGTTACAGATGATGACGTGAGGGATGTGAGGAGAGGAAGGATTTTATGATGGAGAACACCATAGCCCCCAACACCAGTGAGGGAAGGAGGTGTTGAAAGGCATTTTGATATCTTCGATTAAATACAAATAAACTGGTAAAAGGCCTTGGCCTATGTGAAACTCGGGGTCCTAAAGGAAGGTTCTCCTTATGTGTTGAAGATGTGCAGATAACACGAGACACGCCACTTGAACTGTTGCTCACGTTGTCGCTGGAGGAAAGTAAAATGCCAGGGAAGTCAAAGAGCACAAATGTCATGTCTACCTTTAAGAAAGAGGGGACTGGGAAGTTGTGCTGAACTACAGACCAGTCTCTTTATCAAGTTTGGTCTGTGAGACACTAGAAAAAGGCCATCAGGAAGCAAATGGATGACCACTTGCGAAGGAAAAAAATTTTTTTTTTCATCTAAGTTAGAGATCATATGGACTGAAGGAAAGGAGGTCGTATGTACCAAACCTTTTGGACTTACATATGAACGAATAGAGTAGACTGTGTTTACCTGGACTGCCAGAAAGCGTTTGACACTATCACATAGAGGTGGTACCCCACTCAGACCTCGATATATTTCATCACTGACTCAGACTTATATTCATAATCCACAAAGATGCGACGCATCATCACTGTAGAAACCAACCTATTGCTGGTTAAGTTTATCAGTTCAGAAATACATTCCAGGTGACGTGGATTTGTGGCTGTCCTGTGGACGGTCCCAATCTATCTACCTGGCTGGTTGGTTGGCTGGCTTGCTGCTGCCTGGCAGACTGGCTGGTCGGTCCCACACTTCGGTTCCACCTTTTAATCAATACACAGTTTTTGGCAACTGGCTGGTGTTGGACGGACGGCCACCAGCACCACGGTATAACCCGCCACTGGCTGACCCCTGGATCTGACGAGGGCAAGAGGCCATTGTTTGTAGTCTGAATTCGGAGGAGGAGGAGGAAGAGGAGGAGGAGTCGGGTGGACGTGGGTAATAGCTGGAGACATTGACTTTCTTTCTCGCCGTCGGAACTGCGACCCTCTGGGACGTTTCAACTAATTTGACGAGACAGAAACTGAAAAAAAGAAAGAAAAAAAAATAGAGGTTTCAATGAAACACTACTTCCTATGTGGTATAAGCCTTGAGATTCTTCAACTGCAAAGATGGCAGATTTTTGAAAACGTATCTAATGGGAATATATGGGATTGGCAGAGGTTCCATGATGGTAAGGGTGTGATACAGTTGAAGCTTCTATCTCTCTCCTTGAAGTTTGATGACCAGAGACAGATAAGCTCCCGTCTCTCTGGTCTCCATCCATCCCCCCGTTTCTTATATACCCTCCAGAGAGCAAGGATTCGAACCCCTGTGCCATTTGTATGGGAGGTGAGTACGCTTACCCACAAGGCCACACTGGCCACAGTCCTCGCTCATTTTTCATAGTCTTCGTTACTGACGGAATCAGTTGCCTCGCTGTCCCGGGGCTTCGAAGCCCACTCATCTACCAAGACTCACTCCCTCACCCTGAGGGAGAGACATTCCCGGCACTGAGGGAGGGAGGGAGGGAGGGACGTTTCTCCCGTGTTATCCATCGATGACTCAGCCATGTGTCGACCAGGTGCCAACAGCTGTACACACTACTCCCAGTGACACCACCTATACTGACACCCACCAGTCCCAGTGACACCACCTGCGGTGAAAGTCGCTTCTGGTGACACCAGTATGAATGACACCCCTTAAAGTGCCACCAAGGTCTATGTATCTTGCACCCGCCGTCCACCACCGCATTCATACCACCCTCACCTCTGGTGTATCACACACCTCCCACCCTCAACCATTATTTTCCTATCCCCTCCATCAACCTCCATCGTCCCTCCAGAACCCCAACCCATACAGTACTTCTTGGCCAACCAACCAACCCACCAACCTCTCACCTCACCTCACCTCCTGCCCCAACCATTACAGTAACAGGCCCCCCGCCCCCCCCACGTCCATCACAGTAACAGCCCCCCGCCCCCCACGTCCATCACAGTAACAGCCCCCCACGTCCATCACAGTAACTGCCGCCCCCCCCACGTCCATCACAGTAATTGCCCCCCCCCCCACGTCCATCACAGTAACAGCCGCCCCCCCCACGTCCATCACAGTAACAGCCGCCCCCCCCCCACGTCCATCACAGTAACAGCCCCCCACGTCCATCACAGTAACAGCCGCCCCCCCCACGTCCATCACAGTAACTGCCCCCCCCACACGTCCATCACCTCTACTGTCTCCATCACCACCACTTACACCCGACCAACCCAACCACTAACGACCCCCCCCACCCAATCCATTGCAGACACGACCAACCCAACCACGAACGACCCCCCCCCCCACCCAATCCGTTGCAGACACGACCAACCACTTCCCCACTAACGACCCCCACCCACCTTTTATCTCTCTCTCTCTCTCTCCCTACCCACCCTTAAGGACAGCCCTCACCAGGGGCAAAGCCCTATTAACCCCAGCCCTTGGAGCGGCCCTCACTTCACGTGAGTAGGAGGAAGGGGGTAGGGGGGTGGAGAAGAGGCCCCTCCCCCACACCACCAAGTGGCCCGTGGGGGGGAGAGAGAGGCCCAGGTCCCAGACATCATTAACGTGGCTGGCCCAAGCTAGGGGTCACGTCCCACCTCCACCTCGCCCCCCCTCCTCCTCACACACACACACACACACACACACACACACACGCTGTATGATTCAAATAAGCTCCCCTCCTCCTCCTCCTCGCCCGTGGCGCCAATAAAGGGGAGATAGATAAGAGGATAATGAAACAAGGAGGGGGGAAAAGAAGAGTAACGATGATGGAAAAGCGAGCGAGAGTGTGAGTGTGTGTGGGCTCGTCAGGGAGAGGGGGGGGGAGGAGGGGGGCGCCCGCCCGCCCACCAATCACAGCCCAGGCGGAGGGCCCTTCACCCGCTCTCCAAGTGTTGTCAAGTGGTGGCACGATTGTTGCCCTGGTGCTGTACATGGTGACTGGCACGTGCTGGTGGTGACCCACCCACCCCCCACCCCTCCTGCGCGCGTGCTACTGGGGGGGTGGGGGTTTTGGGGGGGGGGGGGTCTGGTGACGTTACACGTGCTTGGGGGAGAAGGGGGGGCGGAAAAAATGGTGACCTCTCTCTCTCTCTCTCTCTCTCTCTCTCTCTCTCTCTCTCTCTCTCTCTCTCTCTCTATATATATATATATATATATATATATATATATATATATATATATATATATTGTAGTCTATTGCTTCAAATTTTAGGAATGGGAATTAGTGTTGGGTAAGCGCAGAGAGAGAGGGGGCCCCAGCCAGAATCTCAATATAATGCCACTTCCTCCTCCACGCCCCCTAAAACCAGCTTACTAAATCCCTACTTGACTCTACATTTCAGCTGAGCTCCGGGCCTCTCGACTCGCCCGCAACATCTAATCCACAAATAGAAATAAACCCAGCCAGATACCAGTTGGGAAATACCAGCTTTCGTGACTCTCCCTGGCGCGCGCGGAGGGTGAGGAGGGAGAGACAGAGGGAGGGAGAGAAGAGAGAGAGAGAGAGAGAGATAGACCAATCAGAGCGCGCGCTACGACCCGGGTGATATAAACCCACCACTCACATCGATCCGCCGGGCTAAGAACGCGCCGATTGGTCGCTCTCGTCCGCCGGCCGGCCAATAGAAACCACGCCCACCTCCTCCTCTCCCGAGGGTGGATGGGGGGGTAACAGACCAACTGTCACTACTGACTTTGGCGGGAAGAGCTTAAGTCCAACGCTGCCAACGGGAGGGAATCCAGCCGATGCGGACGGGAAACGAGGCCGACGTGCGCCTCAGACGCCACGTACGGACGTAGATAAGCGTACGTCGACACGACCTTCGTCAGGGGGGAAAGGGGGATAATTCACGGTATTCTATCGCCTCGGCCTGGGGATAGCGGCGGGCGGCGCCGCCCTTGGCTACGCTGGGAAAGATTTGGTGCAATCCCTCGGGGATGAGGAACACGCGCTAAGTTGAAGGTCTGTCTTAGCCACGAGGGAGCCGCGGGATACCGAGTTACGTGTCGACTCACCGCCAGGCCTTACCCTGATACCTCCTCTCTAATAACCAGCCTCCCTGCTCCAGCCACGCGAGGTTGTGTTGTGTGTTGTGTGTTGTGGGTGTGTGTGTGTGTATAGAGGGTAGGGTGGAAGGGAGGTAGGTAGAGTGTGTGTGTTGTGTGTGTGTGTGTGTGTGTGTGTGTGTGTGTAGAGGTAGTAGGTAGAGGTTGTGTGTTGTGGTGTTGTCTGTTGTGGGTGTGTTGTGTATTGTGTGTGTGTGTATAGAGGTAGGGAGGTAGGTAGGTAGAGGGTGTGTGTGTGTGTGTGTGTGTGTGTGTGTGTGTGTTGTGTGTGTGATGGTGTGTGTGTGTGTGTGTGTGTGTGTGATGGTGTGTGTGTGTGTGATGGTGTGTGTGTGTGTGTGTTGTGTTATGTGTGTGTGTGTGTGTGTTGTGTGTGTGATGGTGTGTGTGTGTGTGTGTGTGTGTGTGTGATGGTGTGTGTGTGTGTGATGGTGTGTGTGTGTGTGTGTTGTGTTATGTGTGTGTGTGTGTGTTGTGTTGTGTGTGTGTGTGTGTGTGTGTGTGTGTGAGGAAAGGGATGTAAGAGAGGAAGGCATCGCGAGACAGGTAGGGAAGGAACTGTAGAGACAGGTTGATAAGAGGAGACAGAAAGATGTGACGGAAGGGCGTGGGGGAAGGGAAGGAGAGAGAGAGAGAGAGAGAGAGTGGGTAGCACCGAGTGGGTCATAAATTTTAAAGATTTGCAGAAAACGTTGCAAGTCCACACACACACACACACACACAACGTTGGCGGAGGTGGTTCTCCCTTCCCTCCCTCCAACCCTCCCTCCTCTAACCCTCCCTTCCCTCCCCTAACCCTCCCTTCCCTCCCCTAACCCTCCTTCCCTCATGGGCGAGACTTAACTCCGGATTTAGTCAAGGCAGCGAATGAGAAATCTTTACCAAGAAAAATGTGCTGGGGGGGAAAACATGGGAGGAGGAGGAGGTGGTTGGTGGTGGTGGTGGTTTACCAGAAAGATTTCTTGCTGTAATTACCTGAGCTTCTCTGATCTCCTCATTGGCCCACGGTAATCAATAAACTCCCCCCCCCCTTCCCCCTCCCCCCTTCTCCCTCCTCCATCATCATCATCTCCTCTTGCTCCTCCTCTTCCTCCTTCCACCAAACTTTGCTCACACAAGACCACACAGAGTCTCCATCTCTCTCTCTCTCTCTCTCTCTCTCTCTCTCTCTCTCTCTCTCTCTCTCTCTCTCTCTCTCTCTCTCTCTCTCTCTCTCTCTTATTCTCTCTCTCTCAGCGGTCGTAAGTCTTTGCGAAACAGTCACCCAGATCTTAATCACCCAACTGGTCTTATCGAACTCTTCATTCAACAGTCCAACGAAAATGAAGTTTCCACCACACACCCCTCTACTCTCTCTCTCTCTCTCTCTCTCTCTCTCTCTCTCTCTCTCTCTCTCTCTCTCTCTCTCTCTCTCTCTCTCTCTCTCTCTCTCTCTCTTCTCTCTTCTTCGATCATTCCTCGTTGCCACCGCCAGAAAACGGGAGTTGGGATCTCGAAGAGATAGATAGATAGATAGATAGAGAGAGAGAGAGAGAGAGAGAGAGAGAGAGAGAGAGAGAGAGAGAGAGAGAGAGAGAGAGAGAGGGGAGGAAGGAAAAGAATTAGTGTAGCACCACGCACGCCATGTTCCTTCTTCAAGTCAAGAGGCTTAAGGCGTCTGTATGGTTTCCAAAATCTGTGGCAGTCGGGTTTGGAGGGGGAGTGGAATGGAGAAGAAGGAGGGAGTAAGTAAGAGGGAGGGAGGGGGAGTGGAATGGAGAGGGAGGAGGGAGTAAGTAAGAGGGAGGGGGAGTGGAATGGAGAGGGAGGAGGGAGTAAGTAAGAGGGAGGGGGAGTGGAATGGAGAGGGAGGAGGGAGTAAGTAAGAGGGAGAGGGAGGAGGGATGTTGTTAGGTAGACTTGGAGTTAAGCGCAAAGAATAGACGACTTCAGTTTCGGGACCGCTCGCTAATCTCAGTCCTCAAGGAAAGAATTGGATTACGTTTGCCATCACGTTGTAAATGGGGCGTAAGAGTTCAAACCCCGCGAGCGCGGGAACAGATTCTGATCACATCTACCATTATGTTTATCAGGGTTGAATTCCCTATGCCTGCTACCGTGTGATGCTATAAAACCCCTTTCCTCAGTCTATGTACATCGTGTTGAAGCCCCTATATAGTGTTGTATCCTTACCCTCGACCTGTTGTATAAGGGGTTGTATTCCTTATATTATCCACTGTTTAATGTATCGTCTCTGGATGCCACTTTATAGCGTTGGATCTGATCCACTGTATCCACTGCAGGACTCTCCACCACTAGAGAGAAGACTTAACTCTGGAATTAGATAAGAAAATGTTGTATAGTGTCGTATTCCCTATCTCACCTAATGTATTATATTGTATCTCTTAATGTATGATAATTATCTCCACCTCTGTATACTGTTCTATTTCCTACCTCAACTAGTGTATAATACAGCACTTAACAACAGTCATTATAATGTAGTATATCCTATCCAATCTACTGTATGGCGTTGTATTTCTCTCAGTCATTGCATGTTATTGTATCCCTCCCCCATCTCAGCCGGTGTATTACGCTGTATTTACCTCACCCGCTGTTGTATTGCCGCGTCATATGAATTTGGAATAACCTGCGTAGTTTGCTATGATTTCCAGCTGTAATAGGAGAGCTAAACTACCATTGGACAGTTTATCACCTATTACTAACATAAGGGACTTGCTTGCTTCTTGGAGATTTCAGTATATAACAAGCGCTAGGCTTGCTGTTAGGGTAAACTACCATACGAGCAGTTATTAACCAACCCGAAGAAAAAAAAATCATTACGATACGGCCTGTTTTATATTGACAATTGGTCAACTTCCATTACTGCTGATTAGTTCATCAGTTAGCTTAACACATGTCTCACTCCTGCTTCAGTAACTCTGTCGAGATGACATATTTCTTATATTCTGCCGTAAAAGTCTTCTGAGATCATAGAAATCTTGTGTGTACCTTGCAGTGATTGGAAACGAGCTGTTAGTGAATGGAATAACGTTTTAAGTTTCATTGTAAAGCATTGATTAAATGGCTCGCAGTACCATTTATCTAGCGTCTTTAACTTTTATGAGGGAATTGATAATGCTATGGTTATTTGTACAAATGTTCTATATACATTTGTGCATTTATATCATGGTTGTTTATGGCGTGTTCGTGGATGATATCCATTTAAGATCTTTAATACTTGATTCTGTATTCATGTCGTATCATCTCTTCTAAAGAGTCATTATTGTATGAAATTCATTATTCATACGATTCAAGTGTGTGTGTGTGTGTGTGTGTGTGTGTGTGTGTGTGCTAAACAACCATGAATTGTTAAACACCAAAATTAAATCCTAAACTACTTATCCTTGTATTAGTGCTGGATCATCTCATTTTTTTCTTTGTTAAGAATGATTATGTCTCCCATTTTTTAGTTGAAACGAAAATGAAAAATACGTCGTCGAGGTAATCTAGAGAAATACTTGGAGCTTATGTATCCCTCCTTAAGTTATCATTGTAAGGCGAGATAGATTAATTGAGATAGATAGTTTCTTCTATCATATATAAGTGCCTCATTTCTAAGTGTCTTTATTTGCGGATTATAGAAAGATAGCGTATACGTAAAAACAGAGTTGTATTCTTGGCTTACAAGCTCAGTAATCCTTTTGTTCATCTTTTGTTACAATGTGTGGGTTATATGGCTAAGTCACCGGTAACGAGGTTTTCTCGCCGGCATCATTGAAGAAAACGGAGTGTACGTGTGGATAACTAATACAAATATACTTACCATCATTATGTACAACATAGAAATATCGTGGTTTTGCTTTCCGCACAAACAATGAAAATGATAATTGTAATCATTAATTGCCCGTAACTACTGTGGAAAACATTTAGTTCTTGCTGATAAAAATCCAGTTATCAAAATAACGTAAAGATACGTTTATAAATTCAACTTGTAAACGTTTTTATTCTTGTTTTACGTATGTCAGGGAACAGGATTTAGTTCTCTTAAGACCAGAGGAATATAGATTATGCATATTTATATTGAATGTATTTAATGGTCTGAATAAGTGAATGCATGAATCAATTGAGGAAAAAAAAAAAATGAGTGCAGCATCATTCTTTCACGTCAATTTTACATTTTGAATTTGGTGAATTTCGTTTTAGTTGGTTCATTTTAGTGTTGGTTAATCATTTGTGCTTTGTCAATGCCACACAATGCCAGCTTAACAACCTAACTGCTCTAGAAGCTATATATGCGTGAATAAGCGTTATCAGTAACACCTATATATATATATATATATATATATATATATATATATATATATATATATATATATATATATATATATGCTTTGACTTGTGTTTTTACTGTTACCTTTTGATGCGTGTCTCATACTTAGTTTAGATAGTCATATAGATTTATCTTTTCTCATAAATAAGAAATCCTTGTTTGTTGGTTACATGCATAGTTAGCATGCATATGATCATAGCATTACCCTTAAAACCTTAGAAAAAAAGAGTAGTGTTAAGGATTTTAAGTTGGTGGATGTAGCTTGCTAATGAAGGCCTTAACGACCCTGGCAATTGGATAGGCTTAAAACCCAAACAGCCAACCAGCCAGCTGGGCGTGAAGGGCGACTATGTGCATAATGAGAGTAGTCCATAAGGTCTTTAAGATAATTTTTCAATAATGTCTGAAGAGGATGTTTGAGATTTTCCGGTTGGTGAATGTATGTATCTTGACGATGAAAGCCTTAATGGGCCTGGTAGTTGAGATAGCTTTGAAAAGTCTTTAACCAACCAACCAACCAACCAGCGTACTGGGCTTGTAATAGGAAAAAAAACATTTTTTGATAAGCGGGTTGAATTCCTTTAAAAAAAAAAAAAAACACCAGATTCTGATGAGCGGGTTGAATTCCTTTAAAAAAAAAACACTAGATTTTGATGAGCGGGTTGAATTCCTTTAAAAAAAAAAAATAAATTACGATGTCTATGAAATATGTGTTATGATAAACATTAAACATGGAATGAATACTCCTGGTGCGCTGTATTGAATCACCGTATCGGTAGAAACCGTACACCGACATATATATATAACGATTTATTTGTTAATAATACATTCAACACGGGAACTGACGTATTAACTACACCGGAGCACCCTTGATATAACGAATTCTACTTTGAATGGTTTTTAACTGGTCGTTTCGTTGGATGCGTTCGAATTCTTCCGCTTGGCTTGCTATCATTACAGTACAAGTCAGTCTAATTTAGTTCGAACATAGAATCTCTTTAGAACAAAGAAACCACAAATAAAGGTATTTTGTTACATATCCTTCCTCTCTATATTAATGTAATAGGTAATGAAGTGTCTTGTAAACATTAGTCATGGATTCAAACAACATGATTGTTCGCCAGTTAAGAAATGTTGCCATCGTGTCGAGGTCGATAGATCAGTGTATATTGTACCCAATCGAAAAAAAAAAAAAATCAGTGTATATTGTCCCTAATCGATCAATTAGTGTATGTTGTACCCAATCTCCGTGATAGAATATCAAATGGATTGGTTGAGATTACACTGGTGAAGTACTGCTTCCGTAATGTGACTAGGATTTCGACAATTGGACATCTGGTTAACTGGTTAACAGGTAGGCAGACGACGTCTTCTCGCTACTCTTTTTAAATAAGACTTTAGGGAGAAGTCGGTCAAAGTTTCGAAGTCAAGTTGAACTGCTTTGGGGTTCGACATACTTATTTAAAAGTGTATATCGGTAGGATCTTGCTCAAGGTGAGAGTTGTACTCCATATAAAGTGACACGGGTTAAGTCTTCTGTATAATCGAAGCAATTGTTTCGAAAAGAGTTCACGGCATCAGACCAGGACTCGTGTAGTTTCGTAAGAGGCAGATTTAGTTATCTGAGTTTGTTTATTTTGTTAAATGGAGGAATTACAGTTCAGTAAGAATAGAAAATGAGATTATTGAGGGGATTTTAGGAAGAGGAGCAGAAATTGGGATTTATAGGCATTCAAACTTAACCATGTTGTGTTTGCCGACTGGGGTAATGCTTTCCTAGTCTTGAGCTCACAGGAAATTATGAAGAATTGATGAGCAGATCGACGGAAGAAATACATAACGGATATGAAGGAAGATCAGGAATACAGTTTGAGATAACGTATAAATGTATTGATTCCCTGTTGAAGAAAGGAGATCGTTAAGAAAAAAGAAATAAAGGAAACGTTATATAAGAGAGGGCCAAACCCTGGGTTTATTGACGCACCCTTGTATGGCTAACGACATGAATTGAGCTGTTTCTGGGTCGGGTTAGGTTGTTAGTCTCATTATTAACTTGGACGACGAACTCTATATGTAAACAACAATTCATTTTTTTTTTCTTGATCCCCGGTCTTTTCCTTCTAATCGTTTCCCCTACTTATAGATTTAAAGTTTCATTTGCAGTTCTGAAGCAACCATCAACAAAAGTCGATCGAAAAAAAAAAAAAAAGGTTTGTGTATAAACTGAACTGTTGGGCTTCCCTAAGTCTTCATCCTTATCCCAAGGCCTACCGTTTAATTTAGCTTATGAAGAAAAAATAACTTAAGTGTTACTTGTGTAAATAATCGCGTAAATAAGCTTGTGGAGTTGCTGTAAATTGTTAACATGTTTTCAAGACGTAGCATTTCACATGAAGCTTCAGTCAAAAGTCTTATTTACGTTGTCATCAATATTGTTTCTTTCAGGTCAATATTTGCTTTATTTATCATTCATGGCGGATTTTGTATGTTAGGAGTGTGTTATGTTAAAGATAGACGTAGTGTACATGGATCTTGCTTCACAAGTGTTATCTGATCAACAGGATATGGTAAGAATATAGTGAGAAGGTCGCTTTCACATGTTATTGTGAACATTTTCAATGATGCAAACGTTTTGGAGAAGGAATACAATTGAACTTTTTTATATGTTGTTTTAAGGAATTTTCCCCAAAATAATGCATTGTTACATATTACCCCAAATTATAAAGAGTCAATTTTTGTTAAGTTCAGCAACGTAAAGTAATTTTCTATGCTATATTCTTGCACTGTACACATGTTGCCGTTATGTGTGTGTGTGTGTGTGTGTGTGTGTAGTAACGTCAAATTTTGAATTGCAATGACCAAAACCCCAGTTTTGCGATGGGAGAAAAGAACTAGACGGTTCATAATGGTTTTTAGCATCACTGTGAAACAAAGTCCATCAAAACATAGTGCATAGAATCTGGGCCGGATATACGTGGGGTGAACGGCAGCTGGCAAGGGCGCAAGGAATGCTGCTGTTACCGCTGCTGCTGCTGCAGGAGACATGGCGGAGGGAGTGAGTGGCGCGGTGAGGGAAGGCGTAGCGTCGTGCACCGAATACATAGAAATTATCATTGAACATTAAGGGTAATATATGGACACTGGACAGTTGTGAGACCGAGCTGCGATATTGACTTGCTTTACAAGAACATGGAGTAAGTTAGTCGATTTATAATGCAACATAGGATGCATTTTTTTCAGTGGGGAGGGGGGAAGAAATGTTATTTAAAACTAACGAAGAAAAAAAAAGCAGAAATGATGGGGTCATTTATATAGGCAGTTGTTCTATAGGCCTTTTACTGTTATACCTTATACTGTTCATCATCTTAAATTCGTGTGTTTAATAACAGGTGATTAACGATTTATATAAACCTCTTATCCTTACCTAACCTACCCTACTGTAGAAAAATGTGGGTAATGTCCCAAAGGGGAACCACATATACGTGGTTTTCCCCATAAAAAAGAAAAACCACATAGATTCTTTCTTACTAACTAACTGGTACGGGCAATTCACCATACGAAGCTTACGTAAAGTTGTGATACAATGAGTGTTTTTTTTAATTAGCCTCTACAGAGGTAGAAACTTGACGTGGCTAATGTGTCACAGCGAGAGAGAGAAACGCTGGCATTTAAGTTGGGCAGCAGGGAACTAGTGAGGTAGGGAGGGCGTGAGAGGGTTTACAGTCAAGGACGAGGCTTAGGGTAACGTGTCGTTTGTGCTCAGTACGTGGCGTCCATGTACGATAGGCTGCGATTTTGAGGATTAAGGGGTTTGAAAGGAAGAAGGGCCGTGAGCTTTGTGCATGCAGGCCGTGTGCGTAAAGGATAAACATCAATTTGTTTATTATTCCACTCGTCACTGATGGAAGACAGTTATCTCTGTCGATCTATGTACAGCCTTTAAAGACAGACCATTACTTTGGAAATTGATGGTTCAATTACAGACATTACCGGACTCCATGTGCTGTAATACGACGCGTATTAATCTTGAAGAACTCACTCCTTAGGAGTCCATCCTTTCCCTGCCACTGGCTGTAGCGCACACCCTGGAGAAGGAGTATAATGTAATATGAAAAGAGCATAGTTATACGTAAATATAATGCATAATTACCATATTACAATATACTGTTTTTTTCAGATGTGTATTCAAAGTGAAAACCATGGAAAACGAAGCGTGATGGATGGTGACGGAGGGTCAAGGTTTGCACCAGACACCTCATTTCCAGAATCAAGATGAGGAATGATGAGGGATATCTTCAACACGCCAGGTAAATAAAGGCTGTTCCCTTCTTCAGACTTCAAGCGTTTGCCTTGAAGCCTGTGTATGGTATACCCCTGCTTCTTGTACCCATAGTTATTGCTTATATTCATTTTACATCGTACCTATTCATGTTTTTCCTGTTGTAAAAATAATCCAACATCATCAGCTATATGCAGGAAATTAGAATATAGGAATTATTCGCCATTATAAGCAAATAAGCTTTCAACTCCCGCTCCAAGTAAAGATAACAGATATATAATGAGGTATTCTATAGTCACCCCTCAGCGCCATCCCTTACAAAACACAACATACCCTATGATACAACGGTGCCCCTGGCTAACACATACACACACGTATGTACGGCGCCGAAAATAGATACAGGGAAGATGGACCGGCCATCTTGAAATACACAGGCACACCGAACAATTATAATGTTGTTTCCGAAATAGAGGGAGAAGCAGCGTCTACAGGAAAACGTTAACTTCAAGCGGAGGATCAAGAGAAAGGATTATAGTAAAGTTAGGTTACAGATGGCCTGAAGTGGCAGATTAACCCTCTTGAGCAGGTCGGTATGGTCATGCAGTAGTGAGGGCGAGAAGAATTGAAGGTTAGATTTTGTTTTTAAAAGGTTGGACCAAGCCTTGCCCTGGCCGTTAAGGGATTAAGTTATAAAAGGCCAAGCCATCACCCACAAGGTGTTGTATATTGTTGTGCTCAATTGAGGGTCTTATGCAGTAGTATTGTGGCAAGGCTTCGTCAGCATTACTTCTAATGATAACAAATGTAGTTTTGAAAATTACGAATCACCTTGCCCTCAAGAGGAGAAGCAGGGTGGAACACTTCTATTATGAAAGAAGGTGGCCTGATTTACATAATTTTGACCATTTTATACCTCATACCTAACCAGAATAAACCTCTACCTAACCTAACCTAACCAGAATAAACCTCTACCTAACCTAACCTAACCAGAATAAACCTCTACCTAACCAAATCAAGTCCCCTTCTAAACAGAGCTATCTTTAGCCACGTACCTAGCCTCATAAATTAATCTGAATTAAGCCACTTCACCTTACCTTTCACGATATTGCAAGAAAGCCCCGACCTTGAGGAAGAAGAGGATTAAGGGAGGAAAAGGATACTGTTGGAAAAGAGGGAGGGCAACACTGGGAGTCTGGTTGGGTACGTGGAAAACGTACACAAGACTGCTGAACTTCCGAGTCAGTAAACAACGTTTCGCTCTGCATCTCTTCTCAGGGTATTTATTGCCCAGGATGAAGCAAGCCTCGCCCGTGTACGCATACTAACACACACACTATGAAAATAAACTCGCTACTGAATCTTAGCTCCTCGCTTATGGAAACACGCTTTTTTCTCCTTTTTTTTTGCCATGTTTTGACGTTCGTTCTTGTGATTTTCCTTTATGATGGTTATCCATCCTACCGACTAGGCTAGGTGTTTGTTAGTAAGGATAGATTATAATCATTTCTCTAATAGGTTAAGTCGTGTGCTTAGAGTCCCCATTAGTTAGGTATGGTAGATAGATGTTTGAGTATTGTTTTCGTCCACTGATGATAGATGGAGTCAAGTTAGATCAGAGGAAAGTTGGATTGCCCTAAAAGTTGAATTCTTATATAATTTTGGTGACCTCAAGAGTAGCGTCCTCTGGGTTTCTACGATTCGGTTAAATTTAGAGGGCATTGGAATATGAAACTGTCATCTAGAGCTAGAGCCACTAATAGCTGAGTACATAGAGCCCTTAGTCTATCACGCGATGGGTTGTTTTGTCCACTGTAATAACATCTGGCTTGTCCCACAGAGCCGTTAGTTTATCCCACAGAGCTACTGATGTGTCCCTGCAGTCGTTTAGCCGTAGCCCACAGACCCGTTGGCATGTTGCCACAGAGATGTTGACCTGCACCACGGGCCATCGTCGGGTTCTGCAGGACTTCCTTGCCTTCCTTCCTCCAGCCTGCCACACACACACACACACACACACACACACACAGCCTTCGGTCACCTCTGCAGGACAGTGTGCCCTACACTGCACTTGTAATATCTCCGACGTACCAAACTTTGGATTGTTGAAAACATTGCCGTTACTTTCTCCCACACGTCTTTTCTACACTTACTTCTCCCGGCCCCTTCTGACTCTGCCATCATTTCCCCCTCCTTTCCTTCCTCTTCCGCTCTATTCTCCCCATCACCTGAAGATTCCTACCCCCTCCCCACTTTCATCCATCTAATTCCTTCCTGTTTCTCCTTCCCTCGCCTCACAAGTTCCTCATCCATCACTTTTTGCCGACTCCGTCCCCCTCACATCCCGACTTCCCACATTCCTAAAATAGATTTCCCGGAGTTCGTCGCTCCCTGGCTGTCAGGTTAGGTAGCATTATGTAACTCTGTTCCCCGTGCAAGAGGCTTCTAAGTTTATCTGGTACACAATGGAATCTTTTTGGGTTGGATAATCTTTACATTCTCGTATGATCACGGTTGAAATGCGTTTTTTTTTTTGTGTTACTCTTACCTGTGATGGTTTACATATGCAAGTTCTTTTAAGTGTACCGGCTAATAACGTGGCGCTTTTATATATATATATATATATATATATATATATATATATATATATATATATATATATATATATATATATATATATATATATTGGGATAGTCGTTGAAGAAGGTAACCTCCTGTTATAAATGGTGAAACAAGTCATAGAAATTTGAGATCTTTTACCCTGTTTACATGGCAACATGTGGCTGGTACACACCCCTGATATAACAGACCACCACATGGGTTAACATACCTTCATTGGGTAAAATGTAGGTGTTTTTTTTTTTCCCACTACCACACGCTATTGTAGTAGTAGTAGTATTATAGCGTTTCTCTCTAGCCAGACCAATCTACTCGAATCCGTTTACGTAAATCGGATATTCCCATTAAGTGACAATAAGGTCACTTTCACAAAGTGTTCAGCCAACATACCACCCCGGCTGTGGCCCGGAGTGTGTAATATATTGGTAATATTGGTTTGAATTATACTCAAAGCCTCGGTGGCACAGTGGGTACGAGTACCCACCACCGTTCTCGCTCCTAACATTTCAGAACATGGGTTCGAGACTTGTCTGTGCATGTTAGTGGAGAGCAGACGCTTATTTAACGTTATATGCGTTTCGTGGCAACTGTCCGACATTCGGTAAACCAGATTTCTGATTTCTGTCGCTGCCTGCATTATATACTTTCCTGTTTCTGGTCGCATTAACACCCCTACTGCCATAACTTATATCAGGTTAGGGTTGATTGATTTTCGTCTATAGCCGTGCAGATATCGGGGTTAGAATTACCCGAGACATAATTCTAAAGGCTGACTGCAAAGCACGTATTCTTTAGTAGGTAACAAGAACCAGTTGTTGTACATTGTAAAGAATTTTATTACTTCAGCGTAATATGACAATGATGTAAAGACTAGGATCAGTTGTCGTACCGCTGGGGAAGGAACAAAGCTGGACTTTAACAGATATTACCAATTTTATAAAGACACTACGAAAAGGAAAGGGTTTTAATTCTAAACTATTTCAGTACTCCAGATGCAATCTCTTGAGTCTTTGAAGAGCCACTAAGACGAATGAGCATTTTTCCTGGTGTCTGAAGCCTCTGTGGAAGCCCCTTCTGTGGAATCCTGAGATACCAAAGGACTCAAGCTGATAGAGAAATGTCATTGTCATTGGGATCAAATGCCGCTGTAAGATCCAGGTATGAAAACAAGATGTTTCCTTCGTGCTTCACAGATGTAGTTGAATTGGAGGTGCGGCATTATATATTTTTTTCCCTCCCAAATGTCTACTGGTGTTTGGCAAGGAAGTGATTGGCCTTGAAATGGTAGCATACTATCCCATGGACTTTGCAGAGTAGAAAAGGAGGAATATAGGAACATAATGTTTCTGAGGGTTAATGGAATTCCCTGAAAACCTCATTGTAATGAATGTATGTCATGTTGACTACGAATTTTTGGTTGAAAATATATGTTGGGGATCATTTTAAGGTCTATGATTAAGTATCTAGATAGTCGTTTAATTCTTTGACTATTCGCCTCGTATTCTTTGGGTGTGTATCGGCTTAGGGAAGCATTGTGAGATATTTTTCGTGATTATTTCAATCACTGAAGCGTCTTATAGTGATATATTTTATTTAAAAAAAACAAAATAGTTTTTGGATCAAAAAATGGTCTGAACAAAACAAAACAAACAAAAATAAAAGGTTTTAGGATAAGAAATAATTCCCTGAACTAATTTTACCTGCAATTTTTGGTATTTTGGAAAGGGTAAGAATTCACAGTATATTCTAGGTAAGAGTTCTCAGTATAATTACTATATATTCATACTGAGCTCGAATCTGGGGTTCACATATTGATTTTAGGTCATTTAGGCCTTTTATTAAGTAATACTTAATACTTGCCCTTGTGTCTTCCTTATCCCTTTCATTAGCCGCTCTATTTTTTAATATAGAAAGGCCTGGCCTCGACGTGGACTTTCGTCTATGACTGGAGCTTCCGACACCAAAGATTAATAAAAGAATCACGTGCAAAGGAACATGTACCCATAGAGGTGAGACCTGCGTTAGCATTCTCCCGTCTGCAGAGGAAACCTGTACTGACCCTTGAAGGAAATTATTGTACAGGTGGGGTCTGGGGAGAGGCGACCAAACTCTCGTACTTTTAGAGCAGATATTCTTACCCTGAGAAGAGGTCTCCTGCAGTGGTCTTTCTGATGTGTACGACTTTCTGTGTCACCGGAGCAAGAGAAAAAAAAATGTCTCGTTGGCCCAGGTGGCTGTATTATTTTTCTGCTTGAACCCCGCGGAGGCTGTTGGCTTTCATGAGTCCACAAACTTACACACACTACTGACTCGGTCTTGGTGAAGCTAAATTTTCCTACAGCGAGCGCTACGCGCTTGCCCAGCATTTTAGTGGTCTTTGTAAGTACTGTAAGTTATCTAAGTAACTTCGTAAGTATTCGTGAGTGATTTAAGTTAGTCTTTTCCAAGGGCAGAGCTGTTCATCCCCCACAGCCGAGACGTAGAAGTGAATCTGAAGGACAGATACCGAGTCGAATCTTCTTGAACTCAGCGGGACGAGGTGTGGTCTATTTCTTGCACTTATTGGTCCAAGGTCCAATCAAGCAGGTTTTATGGGCACGCAACTCTACTTTACGAGCTTGTTTCCCCCTCCTAAACCGTGCGACAGGGGAATAGCAAGGTGTCCAGGACGTAGACTGAGATCGTATATCAGTTAACGCGTCCAAGCCCTTCGGTGTGCGCCTCCGTCGTCAGTTGTGTGATGTAGACTCGTCCTCCTGCAGAATACACCCGCAAGGAGGCAGGTGTGTCATTGCAGGATGGTCGTGAGTATTTACTCATGAAGAGTGTGACACAAATGGGATGACTTGTGTCATGTAAATAACTAGTTCATAAGAAGTCTTCCCACTGAAGTTCAGCTGACCACTAGCAAGAGAGGATGTATGGCCTCGTTAGTCCATAATCTCACAATCGCTGAAGATGTTTTGTTCTGTGCGGGTGTAAGTGAGTGATAGGCTATACTGTAAATATCTGTGTACCGTTCATGTGTTGTGTGTGTTTAGAAGTGCCCAGTAAGCTGGGTTTAAGGAGAATATTTCTTGAGTCAGTCCACGTCTGTATATTTTTTAATACTATATTATGATTGTTTTTTTTTGTGTGTGCTTCGTTTGTTTCTGTGAATACATGTCTTAATTTTCGCAAAGTAAAGTTTGGTAAAGCAAAGACTGCCCTCTTGCCGATAACCTTGATATCATATAATGATTATGGCGCACCAGAGTGACACATGGGATTAATCATCTTTATATCAGGCCATAAAGGAGGTTCATGGGATCATTCTCTGTCCATTGAACTTGAGCGGCTGTTTCAGCGATGAATCATCCCTCCCTCATAGTGAGGGAGGCAAGCACCACCGCTAGTCACTGTACTCTACTTCAACCACAGTGGCTGACACTCTCACCTGTTATCGCTGTTGTATGATATTTACCACCACAGTTTTGATATCACCAGCTGTGGCATCTTACCCGCAGCTGTGCCTGCCTCTACCATTAACCTAACGCCGCTGTAACACAGCCTAGTATTTATTTTCCCCTTTTGCTGTTGTTTCGTCGCCTCCTACTGTTGTTACTGCTGGCTGCTTCTACCACCTGTTGTCTCTGGAACGCCCAAAAACTGCTTCTGCTTTCGTTTCAGTGTTCGCCACAGTTAGCATATTTACATCATTTTTACCTGCTACGGTTATATTCCTGTCACTGCTAGTTATTTCGCCACCTGTTTCCTCTGCAGCTGCCACTGCTGCTGTTGCACAACCTGGCTGTTCTGTTTTTGTATCAGTTTTTTTTTCTTTGGTATCTGTCAGCATTTGCTATTGTTGTGCCCCATTTTGCCTGTTGAATTTATCCTGTTTTCTCTTTTCGTTTTAGTCATGGCAGTAGGAAAATCCCGCTCCGTGGGTGAATAAAGTTATCAGATAAGAGCAGCATCCGGGGGCGAATGAAGGCAGAAACGAACAGCAAGCAGAAGCAAAACTCACAGGGGAGAGGGAGAGAGTGGAGGGAGGGAGGGAGTTGGCTCGATTCCCCGGGCTGGAGTTGGCACCATCCAGTCAGGATGGGAGAAGGTGCCACTTAGCTGGGCCAAGAAGCCCTGGCACTCACAATCAGACAGACACTCAGGTGTGTTTGGCTCAGCGCCGTATTCTGTGTCTATGCATAACAGAGGTTCGATCCGAACCATATGGTTCATTTAGGGATTCATTCGGTGGTTTGATTTGGGGTTCGTTTCTTAAGTGACATGGAGGTTCATTAGTTTTATAAGACGGGTTCATTTGGAGGTATCATGAGGTTTATCTGGGTTGTATACTTGGGTTTATTTAGTTACGCGTTTTATCCAGGATTAGTTTGTAAGTACGAAGTGGTTTATGAGACGTTTCATTGGGTTAGTTTTTAGAAACGTCTGCATGTGTCGTCTTCACTAAGGTTTGACCACATTACACTGGTCTGGCTACTGCTTCCCATAGTTTTTTTTTGTGATGATTGACCGTTAAGATACCTCCTTTCCTCGAACAGCGAAGCTGTGGAATTTTCTTTCCTCTTTCCACCTTTAAGAGTCAGATCTGTGAACACCGAAGAAGATCAAATTAATCTTCGTTTTATTTTCTTACAATCTACTTCTTTTTTTTCATCTATGTCCGTGACATTTTGGTTAATATTTTTTTCTCGTGCCATGTCAGTTAATGTAAAAAAGAAAAGGATAGGAATTATTTTGATTGATTGGAATGTATTTCAGTGTGAGGTTTGACATGATTTTTGGTATATTGCCCTATGTGTCAGGGGTTTATTTCAGTGATCCGAGTGGTTTATGATCATTTGGTATAGATGTACCGTGTGATTTATCAAATACTTATTTGGCTATACATTGTTTTATTTGGGTTTATTTTTATGTACCTTGCTTATAGTGGGTTTTATTGGCATACCAGTATTTTTTAGGAGCATTACTCCTCAGCCACTTGGTCTATCCTGGATATATTTGAGCTTGATCAGGGTTTATTTCGATTCACTGTGTTTTATATTGACTAATTTAGGTAACGCGTGGGTTTATGTAAGTTAAGTTCCATGTACCGTGTGTTTTAACGAGGATCAGTTGAATGTACCGTTTGTTTTAACGAGGATCAGTTGAATGTACCGTGTTTTATTTAGGATTTCCTCATATGAGTCGTATGTTTTATTTAGAATCATCATTATTTAGACATATCATGTGGTGCGTGTGGGTCCATTTGGATGTACCGTTATTTTCACCTGTGTTTGCTTGGTTACAACTGTTATATTTTTTTATCTTTTGTGGGTTTATCAACGTGTGTGATTAGGTTTACTTGGAGATGTTTGGATGTGCCATAGGTTTTAGTGTCAGTTTGGCTGGTGAACGCGTCAAGCACATCAGGCTGTAAATCTGTCTGTTGTGTGTGTGTGTGTCTGTTCGTTGGCCTGTGCGTAGTAAGCTGGAACCAATAAGTTATCTCACTGCATCCATCTTGAGTTAGGCTATAGATGCTCCCTGCTCGTAGATTCGAGAAGTTAAAAGAGTTAAAGATTACTGGATCGTCTGTCCGTCGTTATGTATGTATGCCTATGTAAATGTATGAGGACCTCAGTATGATAGTACATGTCTTCGCTGATGTTGTTCAGTCGTCTGGGCGACCCATGTGTCTGTCTGTCTGTCTGTCTGTGGTGCCGTGCATTTGGCTAGGCCGCTTTTTCAAACACCTTATGCAGAAGATCGTAAGTTTTAATGTGTAACTACAATACTTGAAGGTTATACGATAACCTTATGAGATTTTCATGCAGAAATATCTTTGTCAGTCTGTCCTGCAGTTTCTCGCCTCCAATAGGAACCTGAAAAGCGACAGAACATTTCCTTGTAAGATTTCTTTCGCGAAGAACGAAAGAAATGTTGCGTTCAATTCTCCGCGCAGCTCGAAAGTTAAATCTCCCGTTTTGTTCCATTACTTTCATCTTTTACTTCTTCCGCCTTGGCTTCATTTGAGGCATTCATTTGCCTGTGTGTTATGTCGGCTATAAATTAGAAAGATAGATTTATCCATTCTTTAACAATAGATTGTTTTTTTTTCTGAAGAATTTAAAACACTTGTTTGCCCCCAACTACATAAGCCAATCATCGTCACACTCCAGTGACTCGAACTGACTGATTGGTCGATGATCTCGACCAATCACCTGCATTGGTGCCTTCGCGACCTAACCACACTCACGTCTCCTCGTCATGTATGTATGTGTGTATGTGTTTCTGGCGGGATGACGCCGCGTTGACTTTGATAGTCTTCTCATGGGTTCAGCCTGGCGTACCGCCCGTAATGTAGATCATGGGTTTGCCTCTCTCTCTCTCTCTCTCTCTCTCTCTCTCTCTCTCTCTCTCTCTCTCTCTCTCTCTCTCCCGTGTGTATAGCTACAGTACAGGTCATGATGAGTCAGACCCACGGCGTTGGCTTATCTATCTAAGCCTTTGGTGCGAGTCATGAGTCTTTGACTTGTGTGGTCACAGCAACACCTCGTCGCCAGCCACAAATACACAACCAACCCTCGTGGCCTCAATAGGATGATCCTGTAATTAATGAGACATACGAGAAGGGTGAGACGCCAGGTGATGATGAATTGGCTGCAGAACAACACACAGTCATCTGGTGGGTCATTTTATTTACGTAATATCTTCGTGGTTTTAAGGGAGTCTACTGGGCTTGGATTTACGTGAGAAAGATGACTGTCTTGTATTCATTAAGTTAGTCACAGTTATTTATTGTTTTCTTTTAAAGATAAATGGGTGGTAGGTTGTAGTAAACAGCAGCCACTGAGGGAAATACTACCCACTTGATTTAGTGATGCCAGGAGGGAGGAACCATCTTGTCTTTCCACAGATTTTCTTACTTTTCGCTTTTTCACTCCCACTCCGTCTTTCCCCCCCGCTTTTAGTCTCATTCAGGGTCTGGCGTAGATTAGGCCCTGTGTAACATGCTGGGATTAAATTGTCATTAAATAAAGAATTATGTACGTGTCTTAAGTCACTATATGCGGTATATCTTCTCTTACACACACACACACACACACACACACACACACACACACACACACACAGGTATCCACAAACACATGCACAAAAAGTAAAAAATGTAGATCAATCAAGCAGGTTTCTTCACGTTGTTTCCGCCCCGCTACCGACCATGACACTTATCTAATTCATGACATCCTCGCCATCACTCCCCCTCAGCTCTTTTCTCCTAAATCATTCTGCTAATTTGGCACACGTTCTGTTGACATACTGCCAGGATTATAATTAATGTACCACGTACATTATGGTGTGCAGCTTGATTATTCGTTTAAGTAGAGCAACGCAAACATTTTCGTTCGTGAAGGCATGCCATGTATGTATGAGATACGCTTCACTTTAAGAATCTTTCTTTTTCCCCTTGATTTTCTACCGTATATGGAGCGCTCAGGGTCCGGATGAATGTTTATTTATGAGTTTTATTCAGCTTTCGGTGAATTTAAGGGTCGTCGATACCTGTTATTGACGCCATGGAGTTTGTGAGTTGGAAAAGGAGGTTTGTAGCTGGGAGACGTTGCTGGGCGACATGGGTTGGCGCACGCGCAGTAATGTGTTGGTAAAAGAAAGATGAAGGCAAAGCGAAGTTCCACCTCAAAACCCTGGTTTTATCGATAGTTTTTGGCAACTTTAAATCCCTAAAACTATATGATTTATCGTCCATTTCATAGAGTACTTTATTGTGTGGTTGTCATTTCATGTTCTGCAATTTGATTTTTATTATTCACATTCTATTATCGTACATCATCAGACTTTACGACACGCCTAGGTTGCATGATGTTGGGAGGGAGGGACAGCAGCTTTGAAAGAGGTATTCTCTTATTGAATAACCCAAGAATAACCACACTTTCATCGTAGATTAGCAGCAGCATATGCTAAATTCACTATCACCTCTCTCTCTCTCTCTCTCTCTCTCTCGCTTTCAACTTTACTGCCACAAACGTCTATTCAATCAAATCCAAGTGTTTCCTCGGCCACCCACAGATAAGGGGGATAACGCTATATATATATATATATATATATATATATATATATATATATATATATATATATATATATATATATATATATATGTATATATATATATGTATATATATATATATGTATATATATATATATATATATATATATATATATATATATATATATATATATATATATATATATATATATAATGTCAGATTTACACCTGTGACATTCATTATACTAATTTGATGCGAGTTAAGAAAAAACTGATTTTACTGGAAAAAGTAAGACAGTGGATACAAATAATTTTTTGTTGTCATATGTGACATTTTTGCTGGCATTTGTGATTCAAAGCTCAGATTATCAAGAAGAGGTGCAAAGTCCATTCATATACGTAGGTGAATTTCAAGTTCAGACGCGGGCAGTGAGTACGTGGGGTTGTGAATTCGTACGTTCGTGCTCAAGGGTCGTACCGTCGTGCTCAAGGGCCGTACCTCAGGGGTCAGTAAGCCCCTGGTAACAGCCATCGTGACGCCTGAGGGTCGGCGCCTGTGCAGGGGAGGCAGGAAGGAGGAGGAGGAGGAGGAGGAGGGGGTGGAGGAGGAGGAGGAGGAGGAGGAGGTGGTGGTGGGGTAAGATAGACAGGCAGGGGGAGGAGAGGATGAGGTGGGGGGTAGATAGGCAAAGGGGAGAGGAGAGGCGAGGGTAGAGGGGGGTAGACGTGGAGGGTATGACAACCCGTCGTGCTGGTCCTGGCGTGAGGCGATGGACAGTGCCAGTACTGCCAGTGCCAAGCTCTCGTGACTGTCATGCGCTCGCATGACAACCAGGCCTTGGGGGAAGGGGGTATGTGTCCAGGGTCTGGGGAGGAAGGGAAGGCGGAGTGGGGAAGGGTAGGGAAAGTGAGGAAAGATTCGACAAGTGGTCATCACCTTCCCTCACTTGTTACTCACTCCTCACTGCCACAGTGTGGCGTGGAGCAACACCTTATAACCTCTGTCTTATAACCTCTGTCTTATAACCTCTGTCTTATAACTTCTGGCTTATAATATATTCGTGACAGTCGTAGTCTTAAGAGGATTCTAAGTGTAAAAGTTACTTTTCGAATGCTTTATTCCAAAGAGGGGGTGGGTGGGGGACGATGGTGAGTCGGATTACGAAATTTCACGAGGGTATATTTACGTCACCTGTGTTCTAATTCCGTCATCTCGCAAATGTCATACCGTCAGCCCATCTCCTCCTGTAACGCTTCCCCCCCCGGGGCATCACCGTGTGTTTCCTTCCTACCATCACAACGAGGAAGTTCCTCAGCCCTTCCCTCTCCGTCAGGCAGGTGAGGAGATATACCAGGTGGTGGTGGTCCTTCTTCAGAAGACCTTGGTGGGGAGGAGGAGGGGGTTTTCAACTCCAGGAGAGACCCACCCTCGTGCTTGGTTTCCGTGGACAGATTGTGAAGGAAGTTCTGTGTGTGTGTGTGTGTGAACGTTAGTAGGTGCCATTAGGTGAACCAGTCGAAGGTGGAGAGTGCCAAACGAGAGGCACCAGTTTGTCTATAGGTAACGAATCGACATTTTTGACTTCCGTGGTGTCGAGTGGATCACATCCCTGGTGATGTGTTGCCTCGCTGTACAGTATACGAGTCCCACCTCGCCTGCTGATTCGAACCCACCACCTCCTACCTTCCCCCGTGTGGTACTATAGCTACACCTCCGCCGTCGTGGTGTTGGGACGTACCATACTGACTTCCTCATTGTAACCACCTCGAGGCCAGGTATTGTGTTGTTGGGGTGCGGGCTGCCAGCACACACGTCTCCACGCCAGTTTTTGACTTTCCATGTCGTCACAAACGTTTTTGTATATGTATATTAGGGAGATTCATTTTAGGGTCTGGTTTTTTTTTTCTGTTTAGGTACAGTCAGTCAGTCTCTCTCTCTCTCTCTCTCTCTCTCTCTCTCTCTCTCTCTCTCTCTCTCTCTCTCTCTCTCTCTCTCTCTCTCTCTCTCTCTCTCTCTCTCTCGCTTTCAACTTTACTGCCACAAACGTCTATTCAATCAAATCCAAGTGTTTCCTCGGCCACCCACAGATAAGGGGGATAACGCTATATATATATATATATATATATATATATATATATATATATATATATATATATATATATATATATATATATATAATGTCAGATTTACACCTGTGACATTCATTATACTAATTTGATGCGAGTTAAGAAAAAACTGATTTTACTGGAAAAAGTAAGACAGTGGATACAAATAATTTTTTGTTGTCATATGTGACATTTTTGCTGGCATTTGTGATTCAAAGCTCAGATTATCAAGAAGAGGTGCAGAGTCCATTCATATACGTAGGTGAATTTCAAGTTCAGACGCGGGCAGTGAGTACGTGGGGTTGTGAATTCGTACGTTCGTGCTCAAGGGTCGTACCGTCGTGCTCAAGGGCCGTACCTCAGGGGTCAGTAAGCCCCTGGTAACAGCCATCGTGACGCCTGAGGGTCGGCGCCTGTGCAGGGGAGGCAGGAAGGAGGAGGAGGAGGAGGAGGAGGGGGTGGAGGAGGAGGAGGAGGAGGAGGAGGTGGTGGTGGGGTAAGATAGACAGGCAGGGGGAGGAGAGGATGAGGTGGGGGGTAGATAGGCAAAGGGGAGAGGAGAGGCGAGGGTAGAGGGGGGTAGACGTGGAGGGTATGACAACCCGTCGTGCTGGTCCTGGCGTGAGGCGATGGACAGTGCCAGTACTGCCAGTGCCAAGCTCTCGTGACTGTCATGCGCTCGCATGACAACCAGGCCTTGGGGGAAGGGGGTATGTGTCCAGGGTCTGGGGAGGAAGGGAAGGCGGAGTGGGGAAGGGTAGGGAAAGTGAGGAAAGACTCGACAAGTGGTCATCACCTTCCCTCACTTGTTACTCACTCCTCACTGCCACAGTGTGGCGTGGAGCAACACCTTATAACCTCTGTCTTATAACCTCTGTCTTATAACCTCTGGCTTATAACCTCTGTCTTATAACCTCTGTCTTATAACCTTTGTCTTATAATATATTCGTGACAGTCGTAGTCTTAAGAGGATTCTAAGTGTAAAAGTTACTTTTCGAATGCTTTATCCCAAAGAGGGGGTGGGTGGGGGACGATGGTGAGTCGGATTACGAAATTTCACGAGGGTATATTTACGTCACCTGTGTTCTAATTCCGTCATCTCGCAAATGTCATACCGTCAGCCCATCTCCTCCTGTAACGCTTCCCCCCCCCCCCCCCCCCCCCCCGGGCATCACCGTGTTTCCTTTCTACCATCACAACGAGGAAGTTCCTCAGCCCTTCCCTCTCCGTCAGGCAGGTGAGGAGATATACCAGGTGGTGGTGGTCCTTCTTCAGAAGACCTTGGTGGGGAGGAGGAGGGGGTTTTCAACTCCAGGAGAGACCCACCCTCGTGCTTGGTTTCCGTGGACAGATTGTGAAGGAAGTTTTGTGTGTGTGTGTGTGTGTGTGTGTGTGTGTGTGTGAACGTTAGTAGGTTCCATTAGGTGAACCAGTCGAGGGTGGAGAGTGCCAAACGAGAGGCACCAGTTTGTCTATAGGTAACGAATCGACATTTTTGACTTCCGTGGTGTCGAGTGGATCACATCCCTGGCGATGTGTTGCCTCGCTGTACAGTATACGAGTCCCACCTCGCCTGCTGATTCGAACCCACCACCTCCTCCCTTCCCCCGTGTGGTACTATAGCTACACCTCCGCCGTCGTGGAGTTGGGACGTACCATACTGACTTCCTCATTGTACCACCTCGAGGCCAGGTATTGTGTTGTTGGGGTGCGGGCTGCCAGCACACACGTCTCCACGCCAGTTTTTGACTTTCCATGTCGTCACAAACGTTTTTGTATATGTATATTAGGGAGATTCATTTTAGGGTCTGGGTTTTTTTTTCTGTTTAGGTACAGTCAGTCAGTCTCTCTCTCTCTCTCTCTCTCTCTCTCTCTCTCTCTCTCTCTCTCTCTCTCTCTCTCTCTGTCCGTGGTGTGAGGGGAGCCCTACCCAGCGCAGCGTGAGGCGTGGTCCTCACATTTGGCTCGGCTCGCCGCAAGAGGGAGTAATGACTCACCTCTCCTTCTGGCCAGGTGAGAGCCATGACCCCTTGCATCAACCCCTTACCTACACCTCAACCCCACATCTACCCCACTCTCACCCCTCCACCCTCACCCCAAACGTCTCATATCACTTCACTTCTCTCACCCACAGTGCTTTCGTACACACGCCACTCCTCCTCCTCCCCCCCTTCTCTCTCTCTCTCTCTCTCTCTCTCTCTCTCTCTCTCTCTCTCTCTCTCTCTCTCTCTCTCTCTCTCTCTCTCTCTCTCTCTCTATCTCTCGCGTCACACCTCAAAGCAACCCTCTCCCGTCTCCCATATCATAGCCTCCTTCCACCCCATACCCCATCCACCTCACACACACACACACACACACACACACACCCTGACTTCCCTCTCGCCACCCGTCCACTCTCCCTACATCCATACCCACGTCCTCCCTCCTTCCCTCCCTCTTCACCTGTATCTCCTCCCTCCACCTCCCTACATCCCTCCCTCTATCTCTCCTCCCCTCTCTTCTGGGGTCTCATAAACCCTCATTTACGTGACTCCCCCTCAACATTATGACCCCTCTCCCTGTCTGCAGGCCCCCCCGTCTCTTCCGTCTGTCTCACATATACTTGGTGTTGCTGGCTTTCCACTCCACTCTCTCTCTCTCTCTCTCTCTCTCTCTCTCTCTCTCTCTCTCTCTCTCTCTCTCTCTCTCTCTCTCTCTCTCTCTCACAACATCTTACGCAACCCTTGACAGTATGTAACTCTCACAACTCGTTATTCTTCATGCTAACGTAACCACCACTCCTCCTCCTCCTCCCGCCGTTTAGCACAGTCCGTCAGCCATGATGGCGCTGAAAGTCACTGTAAAAAAAAAAATGATTAGAGTAATCGTAAGAATGACTGCCCCTCCCTCCCCCCCCCCACCGCCGTACCTCCGTCAGGCTGCTACTGCTGGGGGGGGTCGCAGCCGGAGGGCCACTGGTGGGCCAGGCAACTCACTAAGGTGCTCCTCAGACTTCGCCCTGACCTGCTGCAGTCCGTCCCCTTCCTTGTGACGCTACAGCAGCAGCTCTTGGTACATTTTTCTACCCTCTCTCTCTCTCTCTCTCTCTCTCTCTCTCTCTCTCTCTCTCTCTCTCTCTCTCTCTCTCTCTCTCTCTCTCTCTCTCTCTCACACACACACACACACACACACACACACACAACCTCACAAACTACCAATCGAATCGAATCAAATCAAAGCAGTGGCACTCTTAGGTGTATGACCACCTTTTTTTTTTTTTTTCCATCGCATGACTAGTGCGTTGAGGACTGCATGACCACTTAGAGGATTCCTCCCGTGCATGACCGAGTTCATGAGGACTGTGTGAGCGTTACAGAAAAAAAACAACAGACCCTGAGATCGTGTTTATGTAGCTACAGGCGTGTACGCTGGAAACGTCATGTCGGCCGGTGGTGTGTGATGGCTCGAATTAGCAAGAGTTTGTTGCCAAGGGGCCGCCTGTCAGCTGTGCTTCCCGCCCTCTTCCACTTCCTTCCACCCTCCCTTCCATCATAAGGCGTCTTTCCCACTCCACCCACCTTCCTTGTATCTATCAACCTAGCCATATTGTTTCCTCGGTTCTAATCGTGTCTTTTTTTTTTTTTTGGTCGCTCTCCTGGCCCTCATTCTTTCTCCTGTCCTCTTCTTTATTCTACCTTTATTTTATCCCTTCTCGTATGGCAGAGTTGACCAATTTCCTCTCCTTCAGTCTCTTCACTCTCCCTCCCTCTCTCCTCAGCTCTCTTTTCCCCTTCCACCCCATCGTAAACAGCAAATGCGACCTACTTCAGTTGCGTAATATGAAAACGAGCGTTGCCGAGCATCGCGCCAGCGATGGTTGGCGTCTTGGGCGGTATTGCATCAGCAAAGCGGTGCGCCAGTGGTGATTCTAGTGTCGTTTGCCTATGTTGTTTTGACGTCGTAGCCAGCCAGGAGCGCGGTGCGCCAGTAATGGTTGTCACCGTCGCCGTTGATTCGCTGCGTCATTAGTGGCTGGCGTCGTAACTGACGAGTCTTGTGTGTTGATATTCTGCGCCATGTTTACTGCCCCGACTTCCCTTCTCCAGGTGATGGGGGTCGGTACTGAGGTCTCTAAATTTAGAAGGATTTCTTTTTTCTTATTTTTTTTTTTGTCTTCTTTATTGATGTTTTCCTTTCTTTTATTTTTGTTTCCCTTCCTGCTGGTCATAGAGAATGTGGCGTGGTTGACTTATGAGTCTGTGTGTTTGTGAGCTACTGTTGTTTGAGGATTTATAGGGAGCCATATAACCCAAATGTTGAGGGGTCATATAGGAGCCATATAACCCAAGTGTTGAGGGGTCATATAGGATCCATATAACCCAAGTGTTGAGGGTCGTATAGGAGCAATATAACCCAAGTGTTGAGGGTCATATAGCAGCTATATAACCCAAGTGTTGAGGGTCATATAGGAGCCATATAACCCAAGTGTTGAGGGTCATATAGGAGCCATTTAACCCAAGTGTTGATGGTCATATAGGATCCATATAACCCAAGTGTTGAGGGTCATATAGGAGCCATTTAACCCAAGTGTTGATGATCATATAGCAGCCATATTCCACGTTTCCCTTTTACCAGTCACAGATGGGATGTGAGTTGTGCAGTAGTCTTGCCATACACTTGATACGTTATCATCGCCTTACCACGCAAGGTTCGTCTAGGAAAAGCTAATGGTGCTCAGCGTATGTGTTTTTCACAAGATGGTTTCTGTTTCAAATTGTATTTTAAGATGATGGATATATTGGCCTTTCAAGCAATGACAATGGCAGTGCCACCTCCCGCGTCACTGCCTTTGCGAAAGTCAACTTCAGTGACAGACTTCAGGAAGGCCGTTTTGATAGCTTCGGCTCATTTGCCTCACTGAGTTTCGAAGTAATCGGTTCTCCTCCTCTGTTTTCATCTCCCTTAGTAATTACTTTTCAAGATATCGTCTGCCTTAGTGATTACTTTTCTATGTATGTTCCAATATAATGCTTGGGGGGGTCATGTAAAGAAAATGAAGAATGGGAGACTAACTTATTAGTTTGAAAGAGTAGATTAGTCTTCAGGTAATGGAGGATTTAGTTTAATCTGCTCAAAGGAAAGGAAAGGATCTCAAACTTGATGGAAAGGATGATATTTGACAAGATAGATGAAGTTTATACGAGTGACGCTTAAAGAATGGAGTTGAGGATGAGCGACGTTTAAGATAGGCGTTTAATAAGTCTCTGCGCTTCAAAAATGGTCTACTATATAGCAACTGTCGAGATGTGCAGGTGCTCTATTTTCATTTAGAACACAGAGAAGTCTGGGGTATTTTACTGAGGGCTTCTGTGATCTCTGCAAGACATTAGTTCGCTGTAGGGGGGAACAGCTTTTTGACTGTGTGTATCAGCCTTTTGTTTAAGAGTGTCAGTCCAAGTGTTCAGTGCATCATGTGATGTGGTTCCCTCGCCAGGGAAATTCTACGTTGTGACCCGGTGCTCGCCTTTGGTGCTTTGTTCACTGAACGGAAATCATTGACTTCCTTCTTTTTATATTTATACATTTTTATTTACACTCAAGCAGGAGAACCCCGGGAGACACGTGAAAGTGAGTGCCAACGGGGACAGAGAAAGTAGCGACACTGAGTGTAGTCTCAGTGCCAACTGCAGACAGCGGAATAACCCTCACCAACCACCACCACGACGCCAAGTCAGGCCGGGAGGGTGACACGTCAATTCCAAGGCTCTTCTGTTACTCACTTTACGAACCAGATCATACCCGTGTGTCCTGGTGTATGTAACTTTTTTACGCTTGAGGTCTCAGTCACGGACAGAAGTCCACATCAAAGCCGGGTCTTCATTGAAATATATAGAGAGAGGATTATGAGAGGGGTTAAAAGAAGAGAGAAGGGGAAGTATTCACCAGTTTTGGAGGAAGTGAAAAAAGAAACTGCCTTTTAAAATGTGCCAGGTCATAGTTATTGGAAAAGCCTTGAGAGGAGTAGAGAGTTCCAAAGCTACGAGGTCCAAACTGGCCCAACCTTGAGTTTCCTACGAACACACAGTAACCATATGAAGCAGCACTTTGCCGATTATTATGTGGTCTTTCTAGTGGTGGGGGGCACACAGGCAGCCAGCTCTCGGGAGCAAAAACCAAAGTAGTACCATTATAGAAAAGGGAAAGTGAACCAACATTGCGGCGTAAACCAAGAGCTTCAGGTTTGGAAGTTATCCTGGGAGGCTTTAAAAGTCGGACCATTTTCCACTCAACTCTTTCAAATAAGGATGCTCAGCTAGAACCACCCCAGATGTGAGAGCAGTACTCCATACAAAGACGTATCATTCTTTTGTATAAATGGAGCAACTGTTCAGAAGAAAAGAAATTTCGACATCTATACAGGACTCCCAGTTTCTTAGAGGCAGACTCGGCTATTTCCGTAATGTGGGGTTTCTCAATAAAGAGTGGATGTTACAGTTATAACAAGTATGTCCATTGAGTCAAGAGATGGAATTACAGAACTGTCAAAGGAGAGAAGAGAGTTGTTGGGAGTTTTCAGCAGAGAGATGGGTAGAAATTGGGTCTTGAGGGCTGGGGGCATTAAACTTAACTAGATTTCGTTCACCCCGCTGAGATATGTTGTCCAAGACCGAGTTTATTGAGGAAGCTGCGTCAAGACGAGATTTACAACGGATGAGAGAATAAGAAACAGAATTGAAGTATGTGGATGAATGCAGTGTTGAGTCGTCAGCGTATGAGTCCATGCGGTTATTTGCGGAAAAGAGGAAATAGTTGATGAAAATGAGAAAAAGTGTTGGGGGCCGGACAGATTAGTTTAGCTAGAGCGGGATGGAATAGAGGCGAAAACATATCTAGAACATTAGGAGAGTGATCACATGGAGATAATTTGCTCTAAATCATTAAGAATGGAGAAGGCGAGAGCTTCAATCACTCCACCATCCGTATGGGAGGAATTCAACCATACCCTATGGTGAACGTTGAAATCCCTGAAGGAGGTGCGAGGATGCCACAGTCAATAGCAAGAGTCTAGATAGTCGAGGAGAGATTCAAAATTTGTAGAATTAGGTGAGCAGTCGACGAAACAGGAAAAGTGTGGTAGCTGGGAGACAGACCTTGAGATACAACATCAAAGTTTAGGAACTCAAGGTAATAAGCAAAGACGCTACCTTTGAACCGGAATCGTGAATGGAGATTATAGCTGGATATGAAAATGGACTATAGTGAGTATATCACTCCCCTGATCTTAAAATGTCCCGTAAATCACGCTTTGTAACAAGCATATCTTGTGAAAATATCGATAGTTCAGCCTTTGGATAATACCTAAATAAAGTGGTTTTGAAGTGTTTATGTATCAAAGATAGGTCCGCGTAACGAAAGCCAATTATGAACCAACCTGATGTGGGTCTTCTGCAGCCGTTGACATGGTGAGGTAGGCTGGCGCGTAGCCTAGCCTACCACGCGTTGTGAAATTCCCATGGTCAGTCGGCACACCTCTGGATCGGAATTATTGAGACATGATCGTGCAATGTCAATACCCATGCAAACGGTGATGTCAGCTTCAGGTGCGACGAGCCCTGACGTCAGTGAGCTTGGGGGAAACGACTTATGAAGTAATAAATGTAGTTCACGGTGGGAGAACTTAAAGCGTTGCTTTTTACGATGTTCTGATTACTGACAATTGATTGTGAAATGCATGCTTTCTTCATGATAATGTATGATGACATTATTCATGATTTTACTCATCATCTCATTTAATGTATTTCTTTCTGTACAACGTTTGTATAGCAATATTTGAGTATATACAGAATTAAGCGCGATTTCCAAACCCCTAATTTCAGACTCTTCAGCAATGCTCTAGTCATGTTTGGCCTAGGACCTATATATGCACAAATTGTTGTGGTTGTCCAAAACATTACGTCTGAAAGCAGCTCATAATTATCATGGCTGTCTAGTTTGACATAACCTGACGATGTACTGGTGCGAGCTAGGCTGTGACGTTTATGATTGTCATTAAATATTCATTTTTTTTTTTTTTTGTGTTGGAAGAGAGCTTTACACGTGTGTGTGTGTGTGTGTGTGTGTGTGTGTGTGTGTGTGTGTGTGTGTGTAAGTAACGTTACCCCGGAATATGAATGTGTGGGGCGAGAGCATAAGGTCCATCCGGAAGTTCGCCCCTCATCCCTCACCTACCAACCTCTTCCACCACACCACTTAACAGCCAGCACACGCAGCCCACACCTGTGTCAACATTACAGATACTCCCCAAGGCCTGGGAGTGCGTGGGAGGAGGTCTTTTCAATGTTACCCAGTGTGGGTGGATGCTCATGCAGGCACAGAACTCATGGGATCGTTTTAGAACAAGGGAAAGACCCTCAGGATGGGACAGGAGGCGATACGTGGGAGAGGTTAGGGTTTTTCAATTCTACACTTGTAGGTCCCCCAACCTTATTATCAGTTCTTATCATTTAGGTTTATGAATTTCTTACTGGTAGTCGCATATATGCTCAAAGCATCCCATTGTCCGTGTACTTGGAGATAATTTTGGCTTAAAATAAACATCGTTCCTCCCTCCCGATCCTTCTCACATGAAGTTCTTGGTAACAACTAGGCGTGATGTTGGTCCACACTGTTACTGGTTGTTAGTTTCCAGTCTGCTGAAGATTAAGGTCACCATACCAGCATCAAGGTCTGTCTCAGTCGGTTTAAGTTCAGTGCTTCGAGTAGATGATATATATGCATAGTTTGGATGATGCTCGACCAAAATATCCACTTAAAGAATTATTTCGCTTAGGCAGTGACAGCAGCCATGTGCCCTGAAAACGTTAGATATTGAGAAAGTCACATGTTGAAATAATGGATATAATTCAAATCCCCTTTGTCAGTCCAGATGTGACCCATGTATAACATTTGCACGTCAAAAACGTACTTTGCGGAATCTTTATTTACAGTATCCTTGGCGGAAATTGCTTGACAGTTCTCAGTTTAAAACACTTGACCTTCAGACTTTAAATTTAAACGGAATTCTTAATATATACCTCTACCGTGGATTTCCTCCACCTTGTTACACACGCAGCCAAATATATGAACGGTTGACGTTATTCTTTATGCCCCAATATACCGGTGACTGGAGGGAGGGGCCCCAGTGATGAAGCAGAGAACAGAGAGAGAATAGGATGGGAGAGAACCACTGCGTACCCATACTTCACCCCGGCACCAGTGGGAGGCGACGAGTGGCAGTGCGTCAGTGTCCTCAACTGCCAGGGTAAACACAAACACACACACACACACATCCACATGGTGGTGGCGGCGGCTCCAACCTGTGCCAGAGGATTGCACACAAGCTACCACTCACCACCAGACCAACACAAGACATCCCTACTGGACCCAGTATTCAAGAAACTATAATTTGTGTCCAAGCGGTAGAAGGCTAATAATTTCGAGTTGAATATATTGTGTCTCTAGATCTCGTGAGGGACAGTCCTCCACGTTTGTGGCCACCATAGTTAAACTGTTGTATCTGGTCGGGGTAGACGTTACATAATTTCATTATGTAAAGTCCCTTTATACAATACCCTACTATTTGATATTTGATTACGTAAACACACAATAGCACTTGCCGCTTTGAGGCAGAAGGTGTTTCGTATCATACTCCATTTTCAAAGTGAGGCTTAGAAAGTCGCTGCCGTAGTATTGTTCCTTCATCTAGATTTTGTATCGTGATTTTTTGTGAATTATTCTCATTTGTTTTTGTTTGCGTGGATTTTCCAATTGTCCTTACCTTGGACCTGCATTTGGTCGACGCTCATCTTTTCTTGGGTGCATGGGTTTGCGCACGGGAAATGCCAATGACAACTTTTGCATCTGTCGTTAGCCTTGATGTGTTGTGGTTATATTTTCTTATTATCATCCACCTGTTTCCTTCTTTTCCTTCTTGTATTATCAAAATCGATAATGAAGTCAGTTGCTGTGTTGATCATTTGGTCAAACGTTTTGTTTACAATGTATTCCTCTTGGTACTTGAACCTAACATTTTCTTCGCATGGTAAGAACCTAACATTTTCTTCGCATGGTAACCTCATGAATCGTTGCTCAGTTTATGCTGTCTTTATAATCTCGCTATTTATTTATGCAGAGCCATGGAAATCTTGACAATGTTAATTCTGTTTAGTCCTGGACGAAAATAAGTATCAATACCCTTGCTGGCCAGCCACATCCAGCTTCTGGAGTTACCAGTTAGCAAATACAGTATATCTTGTCTTATATTTAACACACGTAACTTTGTCTTGTACTCCACGAGATGCGTTTGTTTTCGTGATACCTCTCTGCAGTTTATGTAGTTAGCCTTGCGTGCTAGTATACACAGTGAGAACAGCAGGTGTCTTTGTTTAAGTCTTTCTCCAGCAGTTTGTCTTTCGTTCAGGCTCCTCCCACGTATGCTCTCTTCCCCACCCTTATGATTCACTGTCACTGCTATCTCTTCTCCAGTCTCCTCGGGTATTCCCCCACTTCCTCCATCCAGCACAGTGGGTATCTCCTCTCCATATCAACAACATGCAAGCTGTCCCATGAAGGAAAAGACGCAGTTTCGTAGTGCTTCCTCCAGATAGCACTGTTGTCCTCAAAATGTTCTTAAAAACTTAAAAAGTAGAAATTAGTTCACCTTTTCTCTTTCATGTGTGACATATTTATGGCCTTTAACCTTTCATTGTAACCCAGCGCTTTTAAGTCTATAACCATCTTTGTTGTTCTCCTTTGGATCTGTATTATTTCTGTTTAGTGACCCAACTTCAGTATTTTGTACTTTTGACATTGTATAGGATGTAAACTGTTTGTGGAGTATTTCCCTATGTATGTGCTTAATGCAGTGTTGCAATTTCTCAGCAGACGGATTGTGTCCGTTACAGTTCTGCTAAGTTGGAGTCCTAGCGATAGGGTAAGTTAGGCACAGCATCGACTCCTAAGCTTCGCTCACACACACACGTTTGCTGCTCATTTCTTGCTCGGTATCAGTCGCATCGAGGCACTTCACTGTGTTCTATATGCATTACTTTACATTTACTTGGGTTGACTTCCATCGACCATTCACTAGACCAACTTTGGAGTTTGTCAAGCTGCTCCCCTTATGAGCTGATGCACTTCTCACTATTTTTCTCACGACCTTGGCATCATCCGCAAATATTTTTAGGTGTGAGTTAACCCTTCTGGAAAGTCGTGTATATAAAGAAGGGCAGTGGTCCCAGCACAGGGCCGTGTGTCATACCACTGGTGTTTTAGCGATTACCCGTTTGTACTGTACGGGGATGTATGTTTACACTCCTGGTGTCCCATCTCGAACACACTCTATCATACATTTGTTTAAAACTTCTGTATGATGTCTGCATTTATTCTCTTCGCGTTTTGTTAAGTCCATTTATCCTCCACTCTTTCATGAGAAAAATACTTCCACCTCTTTTTTTCTTTTCAACCAGCTTCTTGTTTAATTTCACGTTATGCCTTTGTTTGTTCTATCCTTACATTTTTCGAAGAACTAATTATTGTCTGCTTCATTATTCTGGCTTAAAAGTTTTAAAGGTTGTGATCAAGTTAGCCCTTGGCCTTTTCTCTTCTATGGTGGGCAAATTAAGGCCTTTTGGACCTTCCTGGCACCGTTCTTTACTGTTCTCAAATGAACCTCCTACATCAGCTCTCTGTGTTTTCTTTGGTGCGATGACCAAACTTGAGAAGCGTATTGTGGTTTTGGCCTTGTGTAGGACGAGGCAACTTGTTGAATATTATCTTGTCCGTGAACTTGAATGCATTTCTAATAATTACCAGAAAATTGCTTTCCTTAACTGTTCTCCTAAAATAGGATTCTGGCGAGAGGTTAGGGTCGATGTCGACTCCCAAGGTCCATCTCGCAAACAGGTTCCTTCAGCTTATATCCTGCTAGATGGTATCGGTATCAAGGCCTCCTTTCGCTGTGACCCATATTTGTTACTTTGGCTGAACTTCGCCGATCATATATCAGACTAACTTTTGTCTGTTTAGATCCCCTTGTAAGCTGATGCAATCCTCCTCGCTTTGCACTTCCCTCGTGACCTGTGTGTGTGCTTCATCAGCAAACATATTCAGGGAGGAAATCCGTTTGGCAAATCATAGATATATATGAATCAAGTAAGTGTGGTGTGTGTGTGTGTGTGTGTGTGTGTGTGTGTGTGTGTGTGTGTGTGTGTGTGTTCCAAAACTTTAATAATCGAGGAAGTCGTTACCCGGATGACGTCGTGAGTCAACTGCACCTGACGTCACTGACCAGGTGAAGAAATAGCCCAAAAGGCGGAGGGGGGCGGCCACCACCACCACCACCACCTCACTTCCTCACCCCAAACACAACTTTAAACCCCATCGCGCGCGCGCACACACCTCCGTCAGGTCGTAAGGATATAAACTCTCGTCAACCTCCCTTCGTAGTGGGGGACGACCCGAATCCCTCTTTAGCTTCGTCAGTAGCTCGCTGGTGCCAAGGTTCACTTAACCTTATGAGTGAAACAAGCAGACTGGTTGACGAATCATGCGATGCTTGTGGTAGCAGAGCTGGCGTCTTGCCTGACGAGAAATACAAGGAGTCTTTTGTTTACCGGGAAGTTGTTTCTTATGGCGAGTCTTATAAGGGGGGAAGGAAGGAAGGAGGTCGTCTGTTTTGTGTGTGTGTGCACGACTAAAGTCGTACTCAGAAGAACTGTCGTCAACTGAGACTTGGAACCGTCGTATTTTGTCTTTGTTTACAGTTTTTTTTTTGGTGAGTTCGCTTTTTTGTGAGTGCGATAAAGTCGTACTTGAAACTGTCGTCTTTTGTCTTTGTTTGTGGAGCTTCCGTTCAGTGAGGTCGTACTTGAAACTATCGTGTTCTGTCTCTGTCCATCCACGGGGTTTCCATCTGCTACACTCGTATGTTGTCTTTGTTTACGAGGCTGCTATTCACTAAAGTCGTACTTGGAACTGTCGCATTCTGTCTTTGTGTAAAGGAAGATTTTTTTTTGTCCAGGTAATTGGTCACATTGTTCGTCTTGTTCATATGGGTTTAATGTTTCTCGTCGTGTCTCCTGTGTTATCTATAATTGCACTGTTTGATTCACTTACTTTATTATTATAAGCAAAATCTAAAATGAGAGCTTGAGTGCATCATCCTCAATAACAGATAAGACGAAGTTTGTGCCGAAAAAAGAAAGATCTCCCCCAGACCTTCTTACCAGATAATGTGGGCCAAGCTGGAGGTGGCCATGTGAGTCTGTTTATCACTAGTTCTACTTGGTAAACAGCTCCACCGTGTACATTAGCGATATCCCACTGAATAGTCGAACTGGTATATATATATATATATATATATATATATATATATATATATATATATATATATATATATATATATATATATATATATGTATGTATGTATGTATTATATATTTTACTTTGTCGCTGTCTCCCGCGTTAGCGAGGTAGCGCAAGGAAACTGACGAAAGAATGGCCCAACCCTCCCACATACACATGTATAGACATACACGTCCTCACACGCAAATATACATACCTATACATCTCAACGTATACATATATACACACACAGACATATGACAACTAGGTCATAAAGTACAAGCACGGAGCCATGACGAGTGTGTGTGTATGTGTTTGTGTCTCTCTTCCTTTGTCTTTCCATCCTTCCTCTCCCTCCATTCTCTCCTGTCTCTCTTCCACTCACCCTCCCTGTAAGTGTCTCTCTGTGCCCCTCCATCTCTCCCTCCCTCCCTCACTCCCACCTTCCATCTTACTCTGATTACGAGAGTTTTTCCTCCTGGTAATGGTCTGCGACGGAGTGGGTAGTCACTTGGCCACCTCGGCCTGCAACGCGCGCCACCAGCCCTGGTCAAACTACACGTTGCCATTGTCTGCTGATCTCTTTGTCTACGGCAAACAGTGACGTTAACTCGAGTTATTTAAGTAGGAAAAATATAATATATTCAGTCTTCATCGCCTGGTTGTTGGTAAAGAGTTGCGAGTTTAGATCGAGGCGTCAGTGTGGTGCCGCACAGGCTGATGAAGGTGGAGCACCTTAGAGGTACAGAATTGCGTACCAAGTACGACCTGACGAAGGTACGGGAACAGAGGGATGCCACAACTTGAAGCTGAAGAGAGCGGTGGCGGCGGTGGTGGTGGTGGTGTAACATTGAGCACGTGGGGCTCACCTGGCCTGGCCTGGCCTGGCCTAACCGGTGTGGGGGTTTCCCTGCATCAGCTGGGCTCTGGCCGAGGGTAAATTTAGTGGGGCGGGCGGTGCGTGCGTCGCTCGCTCCCCAGCCATCAAGACGGCACGGGCTCGAGGCGTAAACAGAGAGGGAACGTTGCTGAAAGGCAGGCTCGATGCTACTGCAAGGTGTGGTGACCGGACGAGAGAGAGAGAGAAGCCATACTGAGGTTTTACCGGGATGATTGTATGTGATGGAAGGGATGATAATGATGACCAAGTACTAATGATGACAACTGATGACGATAAAAATGAATTGTAGATACAGTTCGAGTGGTCAGGGTTAAGGCCAAGTGTGTGGGCGGTTCTTCATACACACTTAGGGGATCTGACGAAGGCTTCACTCTTTCAGCAGTCCCTACACCCATCCCAGAGGGTGGACTATACCCGACTTTGACGCCTTTCCTAGTCCCCTCCCCCATCTATTTTAGGAAGGAACAAAAGAAGAGGTTTATTAGGGAGGATAAGACTGGGAAACAGAAGACAGTTGTACAGCATAGAGATGAACGGTGTAAGTTTATTGAACTGGGTTGAATGGCTTGGTGAGTATATAATTCTGATGCATGATGGATCTCTACCTCCAGCATACTGTTGACACGTAGGGTGCTACAGGAATCGAACCCAAGCCCCCCATTTCACTGGTTAGAGAAGCTGTAGACGGGGCCACTCGGGTGAGCGATGGGGAGAAAAAAGAGTACCTCATCTACAGACCTGGTTCGCTCAAGGTAGAACTGTAGGGAGTGGCTCCTTAGGGCCTGACCAGTGTTCAGTGATGGTCTGTTGCTTCCATGCAAACACCTGCAAATATAACAGGGGAAACATTAAAACGTTTTGTATGTGCAATAACACAAAAAATGTAAGTCTGATAGATTGTTGATACGGAGGTAATGTTTCTGGGGGACAAATGAAAGTATTCTTCATAAAGTTACAGGGATTGAATGTCTAGAAACCGTACCATTCAAGCTTCGTCTTAGCTGGTGAAGTGGAGATGTTTGATACGGATAGTTGATTATAAACAATATATTGTTATATCTGTAGTGGGGAGGTCTTGTCTCGAAGTGGCGATGAGGCTACTGGTGTTAGTGGTAGGTGCTGGTGGTCTGGGCACCGTAGTGGTAAGGGTTCACAGTGGTAGTGTATGGGTCTGGTAGTCAGTGGTGGTCTGCGGTGTGACTGTAGTTGGTGGTGTATGGTTGGCGAAGTAAAGGTCGATCAAACGAAGAGGGAGGGTGGGTTCGTACTTAAGGAATTGGATGTACACACGTGGCGTCCTTGTCGACAGGCCTTGAGGACAAAGACTTCCATATTCATCAAGGAGTCGACGGTCTGGTGCGGACCCGTGGTGTCAGTCTGCCACCAACCCATTAGTCGCAGGCGATGGGTCGGTCACCCACACACACACACACTCCCTCCCGCCGGACGCCAGGACGCTCCACACTGTCGGCGGAGGGGAAGGGAAGGTTGGTTGACTTCGATGCCCTCGATCTTCGTGACGTTCACGTCCTCTCAGCTCCTCCATTCATCCTCCGTGGCATCATGAGACGGTGCTCTTATTAATATACTCTTTCCTCTTCTTTTGATACAGGACTCGCCCTACTTTCCCCTTCCCCGTTACATCTTGGTGATGGGTACCGGCAGCGTACCCATCATTAGCCGGGAAGGACGACGTACCGGGGCTATTAATAATAAAGGTGTGAGAGGAGGGGGGAGGCGCGTGGCGTGCTCCCTCCTCCTCCTCCTCCTCCCGGTGTATGTTGCCGCACCCGACCTTCTAGTGCTCGCTGAACACGACGGTACGACCTTTGGGTATGATGCGCTGGCCGTGACCAGGCCAGTGTCGTCGTGGTTAAGGGGTCGTACCCATCGTGCATTTTAAGGGGTTCGATCGACACTTCCGGTATACACACTGTGCCGGATTTTGACTGCCGCTCCTTTGCGAAGTGATCACACGCGTCTGGTTTTGCGAAGTCCTCGAACCCGTCACTGCTGATGTGCACTCGTGACTTCGCCTGCATCTTATACTGGTCGTTCCTTTAAGATTTTATATAATAATAATAATAATAATAATAATAATAATAATAATAATAATAACCCCATTGAGGGGGGTCGGTCCTGAGGTTGTATGATAAAAGTAACGGATACATATTACACAATTTATAACATGTTGAAGATATCCGTCAATCAAAGCTCGGCAGAATATCATATTCAAATGTAGAGGTTTCCCGTATTTCATTCTTGGTGTTACATATAGGGTGTTGAACCCTTTTTGGCGACCCCGTCCTGCGTTTGGGCAGCCACACCTGGCCAGTGTTGCCGCCGTGGACGGATGTGGTGGCTGGCCACAGCTGGCTTGAGGCCCCTCCCATCCCTTCTCTCTCTCTCTCTCTCTCTCTCTCTCTCTCTCTCTCTCTCTCTCTCTCTCTCTCTCTCTCTCTCTCTCTCTGATGTGGTCCTCCCAGCCCTTGATAACGGTGGTGTAACTAACCTCTTGCCAATAATTGTTTAGCTCTCACTTGTTTATATGCTTGACTTTCACGTGTTTATTTGCTTGACTTTGTCTTGAATTGACTGGACTTTTCCTACTCTATTGATTGTGATGTTTTTCCTTCACAGATTTTTGGTCTCTTGACGTAGTTGGTGATTTCTGTAAATCACCAAACATTGCTAGTTAATATCTCTGTGATTATGACGGCACGAGTCTTAGGTACGATGGTATGGCCTTTGACCTGTTGCTTCTGTGTTCAGGCTGAAGGAAGGCGCGTCGTACTCAAGGGTCGTATTGTCGTGTCCAAGGTACTGTCGTCTCCAAGGGTCTTACTATCGTCTCCAAGGGTCTTGCTATCGTCACCGGGGGTCGTACAATCGTCTCCAAGGGTCGTACAATCGTCGCCAAGGGTCGTACAATCGTCTCCAAGGGGTCGTAGCATCGTCTCCAAGGGTCTTATAATCGTCTCCAAGGGTCGTACAATCGTCTCCAAGGGTCTTAGTAACTATCGTTTTCGAGGGTCTTAGTAACTATCGTTTTCGTGGGTCGTACTATCGTATCCAAGGGTCGTACCGTCGTGTTCAAGAAGAACTTGATATTGCATCACTGTAGACCATCCAGTCTGGAAGAAATGAGACTCTCCCTGACTGTTATCTTGATGCACGCATAGAGAGCTAATTCAGCAGTAGTGCGTGTGTGTGTGTGTGGGAGAGAGAGAGAGAGAGAGAGAGAGAGAGAGAGAGAGAGAGAGAGAGAGAGAGAGAGAGAGAGAGAGAGAGAGAGTTTATATCGGGCTAAGGATACACGTCAAAAACTCTACTCCCTGTTTTTTTCAAGTTACTCACATGACAGCAGTCTCTTATATATATGAGTTGGGGTGGGCTTCAGGCCCTAGGATTTGATTTCTTTCTTTTTTCATGACTGTTACGACGCATGGACATATGCTATGAAGAAGATCGAATATTCAAGATGTTCTACAGAACACTTGTGTTTTTCTTACTAAATCTTCCTCAAACGTGGGTCGTTGGGATTAGTCTTATAGACATGACTTTTTCCTCTTGTGTTTTTTGGCTCTCATTTTCTTTTTGGAGACACAGTGTGGCATAGCTCCACCTGCGGGTGAGGAAGTGTGAACCTCCCGGGGACGCCGTGTGCTGCCCGGGTGGGTTGGGTTGGGTTGGGTTGGGTTTGAAGAACACGCTCTTAGTGACGACGACGAAGGTGAAGAATAGGTAAATAGAATTGGTCAGTTATGGTGGATGCTGTTGGATGATCATCACCTCGACGTGGTCACCTTCTGCTCTCCTCTTGTTTTCGTATCATTTCCCATCATCTCAGTATCTTGCGGTGGTGTGGGCAGCGTGCTCGACTGAAACACGATCCTGGCAAGAAGGAGGGACAATATTTCAATGATTCGAATGCAAGAGCTGCACTCCTGCATTGTGTACAGCACCCGTGTCGTGAAAGATGCGAGAGAAAAAAAAAAAGAAAACGTATAAATGTAGTTATCTGCGTTGATGTCCTCCTTGAGTAGTTGAAATAATGTGTTTTCTTAGTATCGTCTTTCTTTTTTCTTCGTAGAAGCTGGCAGTGTATCTTCATCCTCCTCCTCCTATCCCCCGCCGGCTGCTGTGTCTCGGCTGCGTCAGGTGTCTGGCCCAGCCTGGGTGAGAGAGTGTCAGGTACAAGGGAGGAGTGTCATAGACCCCTCCCTCCCTCCCTCCCTTTTCCCTGCTCCATCAGTCAGCACTACCGCTTCCGCCGTCGTCAGGGAGGCGTGGTGGAGGCTCCTGTGTATCTAGTCCATCCAGACATTGAGGGGAACGCCTCACTTCGACTGTCGGTCAGTCTTTGTGGTTAGACTTGTCGTGGGCAGCAGCTGGGCGTGACATTGTCCTCTGTGTAGGTATTTTTAGTCTCTCTCTCTCTCTCTCTCTCTCTCTCTCTCTCTCTCTCTCTCTCTCTCTCTCTCTCTCTCTCTCTCTCTCTCTCGATGGAAGGATAATTTTAAGCACTCTTTGTATACATGTCTCACCCCGAAACGACCTTTGGTTGGCTCCGTGGTTGGAGGCGAGTCCACCCGACCCTCTTTGAGAGATAAGAGTTGATATTGACCTCGTCATCATAGGTAAGGTGTTGCTTTGATCGCTCGCCGTGGCTTCCTGTCCACAGAAGCTGTAGGTGTGAATGCCCATAGGACACGTGAAGGTGGAGGAAACCCCCCCCCACCCCCCTGAGGTCAAATAGGACATGAATAGTTCCATTACTGACCATTTCTCTTCTTCCTGTCCGCTATGGCTCCGACAGCCGTTCTTCAGGGAGTGTTCCAGTATTGATCAGTTTCATTGCCGAGGTCAGACTTCGAAAGAAAGAAAGAAATACAAAGAAAAAAAAAGAGGGTGTCATTATCTATATGCTCTCTCTCTCTCTCTCTCTCTCTCTCTCTCTCTCTCTCTCTCTCTCTCTCTCTCTCTCTCTCTCTCTCTCTCTCTCTCTCTCTCTCCTGGGGCCATAGCACAATCCCTTTTCCTTCTAGGACGTTAAGCTATCTTTACACTCCATCTTAAAGTAGATCGTTAGAAGAGAAAAAAAAAAACCGCGATAAATTATACTTTCGAAAATATGTTTACGTATCCATTATGTTACTGACTAGAAAATAACATCCATCTTGTAATTACTTTCTTAATAACCTTCATTACTTTCAGCGAAAGCCTGGCTCATTGTGAAAGACATGTAGATACTTCCTCGTGTACTTCTACTAACTGTACTTAACTCATCTCTTGAACGAACCTGAAAGGAATATTACCTCTCATTTCAGACGTTTTTTTCTCTCTTTCTTTGTATTTTTGTTACTTCCACATTTATATATATTTGTTTTCTCTCACAGATACATAAATGTTCTTGCTGCGAGGGGTCGAGCTAGTGTATGACCTTGTTGGGGTGGGCGCCTCCTCTGCGGGAGGGAAAACAGAGTGTGTTGATGTTCGAGCATCCCCGACGAACTCACAAGGTCGGTTACCCCACACACCCCCTCTCACACACACACACACACACACACACACACACACACACACACACACAGTGTAGCCTCCTTCAGCATTCACCAATGCCTGCTGACCCCTTTCATCACCCGCTGTCCACAACCCATCACTTCCACTCGGTGTCCTTCAGGAGACGAGGCGCCCCCCTTGGCCTGGCTTGCCTGCCTGCTCCTCCCTGACCTGACCTTCTGCAGCCGCCCACGCCTCCGCCGCCTCAACACGAGGGGCGGACGGCGGTCACATGAGCGTCGCTGCCCCAGGGAAGGAGCCCCGTGCCAAGGTGGATGCCACATGAAGTTCCGGACTTTGCTTTTGCCCCACCGGTTTGCTCTGACGAGGAGGTAACTACGCATGATGCTTAGCCGTAGCGTGTGGCGTAGATCTTCGGGCCGTGTGTACGCACCTTGGCACGCCCTTCACTCACTGGCACCACCTTCCACCACCCCACCCAACTGCGCCTCCTCCTCCTCCTCCTCCTCCTCCTCTCCACCAACCCCCGGGCTCCCTCCCTCCCTGACAACCCTCCCTCTTCCTCCCATCTTCGGAACCACGACGCATGGCCGGGGTATATAAAGGCGAGGACAGACCCCCCCGCCACCAGAGACCCTAGCAAGACTACGAGACTAACCCGTCGCTTCAGCAAAGAGTAAACCACCCGGGAGAACCTCCCAAGACAAAGAGTGCACCGGGAGGATCATCATGAGTTCCTAACATGAGTGCCACGTGAAACTTGAACATTGCTCCAGTGATAGACTTAAAAGGGGAGAGAAAGAGATTGATTGACAGTTTTCCGGTAACTCACTCCCGTCTTTTCGGTTGGGTCCTGTACTGGCTGTTTGGGGATTACACGTCTCCTTGCCTTTGATTACCTGTGACCCCTGGTCTGTCTGTCGTCTGTCTCAACGCAACCGAAAAGTAAGTTTTTTTTTTTAATGATTTTTATGTTATGTCTTGGTCCTAGGCGTAGAAATCATGTCGTCTGTGTAGGAAACTAAAAGTTAAGCAGACATTGTATGGTGTTATGTGTTAGAAACCATCAGTGAAATGTTTGTAATGAAATTACAAGAAATTGTCATTTGCATTGCCATATTCTTGTATGAATCTGTGACAACCATGATTGCGTTAACATAGTCGTACAGTGATACAGTTCTGAGAAATCCACGAGGCAGGTTTTCGAAAGTATTTCACAATTCTTTTTGAAATAATTTTAATAGTTCTTTTTATAAGCATTTTCATGTTTGAAGTAGAACATAATGAAAGGTTTCGGGTGCAAACTAGTCCATGTCTGTACCAGTTAGCCAATAGGGCGCCAAACGCTTTAGTTAAATATTGCGTCAGATCCGGACGGTCAGCTGATTATGTAAACACAGGCCACGTGGTCAGCTGGGAGCGCGTTCAGATCAGCGGCCAGAATTACCCTCGCTAGATGCACACAGATTGTGAATAAGCAGACCATTCTGTATCATCGATTTTAAATACTTATGTATAATTAGACTTTGTACATAGATGCAGTTGGTTCAAGATAAAGCTATGATGGGACGTAACCAAATGAGTGAAAAATATTTGCATGAATTTACTTTGGGTAGCCAGTGGTTGACGTATTTAGATTGTTTCATGTGTGTCTAAGTTTCACATCATTAAAAGTGTTCTTCGCTGAGTGTGTGTACTGATATTGATCTACGAACAAGAATGTCTATGGAAAGGGGAACAAAAATAGGATATGTGTTAAGTGCTGTTTTGCATGAACGGATAAATGCATCAGTGGGTAGCGAGTGTAAGTGTAATGGCTGTATTTTTTTTTTCTTTAAAGGTTTAGGGACGTCTATCATGGATCAAGATTCCTGTATACAGGTTCTAAAAGTATAGACTTTTGGAAAGCCGCATTGGTGGCTGGTGTGTCAGATAGTTCTTTAAGGAGGTTGAGACGATGTACCACAAGAATGGAACTCGCTATAAGACGATCCAGCTGAGATATTGTACACACATAGCGTCATTCGTACTTCACTAAATCTGGAAGATATAAACAGCATCACTACGGTTTCAGGAGCAAATTATGCAACACCTTTTTTGGACCATCGATTGACGTAACGTAAAAAAATAAAAACACAGTGCCACCTGGTAAACTGAATGACGTAAGCCTCCACTGCGCATTTCATTCGGGTAATGACACTTTACACCTGAAGCTACCCGGAAATAAAGACTTTCAAACGTGAAAGATTCCCCCCGGACGTATGTATGTCAGCCATGGGTGTACAGTGTTGGCTTGTCTTCGCGCGTAAGTAATGAGAAAAGACACAGAAGAAGGCAGCATCAAGTTTAGGAAACCGTGGGCTATTTTTGGCACTGTGCCGCTACCCCGTGTGACGTGGCACCCTAACAAAGTCACGTGCAGTTGGCAGTCTTCACGGATGGTTCGCATGGCAACGGGGAATGACGCATTAACCTTTTGGTGTCGCCAGGGGGATAGGCTACGTAGAGGGAACGGCAATGGAAGGAGGAGGAGGAGGAGGAGGAGGAAGAAAGTTGAAGGAAGAGTCGTCGGAAGTCGGGTCTTGATGATGGTCCGTTGACAAAGGCATCCTTGGGCGAGGCAGGGGCACCGCTGGGCAGAACTGTGCCAAAAACAAGCATTGGCATCTTCAATTATTTGAGATTATTATTTTAGATTCCCATCAACGTAACAAATTGTATGAATCATTTGCATCGTGCAGCTTTTCCGTATCCTCAGCTCTACCCAGTACGTCTGTCTAGAACCCAGCTGAAGAGAGCTAGGCCAATAATTCAGATAAAACAGATAAAAAGGCAACAAAATCCTCACAACAGACAGTGTGGCGTCTTTTGTTCTACTGTATGACGTCATGGCGGAGCAGCGACCCCTCCCCCCATCTTCTTCTGGCACAGAAGTGGTTCTTTGTAGGTAAACTTAGTTAACACGCCCCAAGGAAAGTGCAGGTGTGTGGTTAGAATGATTGCTAACCACAGCTCTATGGCTGAAGGATGTTTTCACCCAACGATAATATCAGATGATAATTCTCTTTAGGATTGAGAGCTGATGTACGCAAGGTAGTTTACTGCGTCGACTGTAGAAAATGTCTTTGTTGATGTATAAACGAGTTTGGTTTTTTTTTTTACGACGAGTCTGGTTTTTTTTTTTTTTACGACGAGTCTGGTTTTTACGAGGCGGAAGTGGATGCACCTGGGTCTTTTATGCAGATAAGACTGAAAAACATTTCCGGCTGAAGAAATCACATTGTTCTTCCCCGAGATGTCTTAGATTTCAAAATTGCCCTGACGCATTAATGTATACAGCTGCTCTGTTGAGGATGTGTGGTCACGGAAGTGAAATTTCCTTAATGAACAACATACAAACCTATAATATCTGCCATATTGTATCACAGTATTAAACTACGTCATGCATATGAATATACTTTTGACGTCATACGGTACACAAGGAAAATAGAAAAAAGAATACAAAAAATATGGGTTTTTCGCTTCGTATTTTTCTAAAACACTCCATTGCGACAGTAAGGATCACGATCAGCAATGTAGTTCTTGTACTAGACTGTCAACGATGTGCATATGAAAATGCCAGGAATTAGGATTAGATTATAGGTCCAAAGATTATTGGTGCAAGAGGCCGTATACCATCGGAAATTGGCTCCCACTTGTTACATTAGCTAGGTCTTCGCTTAGCGGCATGGTCGACTAGGCTAACAGGTTAGGTAGTTCTTAACTCCGACGGTATGTAACTCCTCCTATCAACTATTTCATTATCTTTAACCTATTAACTCTAATGTCTGGTGTCTTTTCGTGCACACAATTGTCACTTTGTTACTATAATGCATTACTGAGAGTAATTCCAGACTTCGATGCTTCGTGTTCATACGACATAGTTTCGAAGTAGAGGAAAATTATATTGAACGAAATGATATCATTCCTCAATTCGGCCTATTTTTTTTTCCTCCTCGAGACTGATCTCAGACTTCAATGGATTACTTTAGGAAAACAACAGATTAAAGATCTCTTCATTCGTGAGTAAAATGCGTAGTTCTTTTGAGGATCTAATGTAGTTAAGGTTTATAGAAAAAGGGAAATGACTATAGTCAGTGCCAAGCTGTTCAGCCACAACAAACTGTCTTTTTCCATTCACCATACTAAACAGCCTCACAGTCCATTAAATTGGTATACAGTAACATATTCATGATTCATTGCTGCAATGTAAGACCTGCGTATAGGCATGAAACACGAAGGCAAACCCGTCGACCACTTATATCATCACTATCTCGCCATGAACTCGAGGATTATTAACCCCAGTGTAGCAGAGTTTATCAGAACTGGGTGGACGTGTGGTGAAGCTGGCTGCCATTACCACTGTGGGAGGAAGGCAGTGTGTACACACACACACACACACACACACACACACCCTTTGGCACAGGATCTGCCCCTCAAGCTTGGGATATTTACGGCGACGGTTACCGACGGGCCTGGCCTGGCCTGGCTTGGCCTGGCCGGAGACCATCCATTGGCCAGTTCATGATGACCATCGTTCACTCTTCACAGTGTCTCCGGCCATGGCCGCTTTCTATCATTACCACTAGAATGATTTTCTATGAAAGTCTTGGTTGTTATCCAGGGTTTTTTTGAAAGTTCCCTTGCAGTCGTAGACTGCGTTACTTCCAGTGGAAGGGGAGTGTAGACTCCTTTTGAGTGAAGGGTTCTTTGACGAGAAACGTATTTCCAGAGGTACAATGTGAGCTTTGGTAAACATAGGTAAAACATAGGTAAACATAGCCAAATTGATTTCTGTTGTCTTAGCATCCTGTTTCGTGTGATTAGAAGCTCTGTATTTATTCACACTTCAGTAATTTCAAAAGCTATAGCAGCATTTAAGTTATTCTTTGTATCTCATGCCGTGGTTTGTAAATAACCACTTATTCCATAAATCTGAAGCAACACCGTGATTTACTGAAGAAAAAAAGGTTTACAAGTGGCCATATTCCAGCATGCCTATGGAAATAGTTCACCCTGATATGATCCGGGAGGATGGCGATGTGGAGGAAGAAGACGAGGGAGTGGTTGAGGGTTCAGAGACGGAGGAGGATACCGAAGGCACCAGCAGGAAAGAGGACACCAGGAAGGAGAAACGTCACACAACTATCCAGAGAGAACTGGCCGATGCTATTGTGCGTTTAGCTCCCATCGAAGAGCTGAAGATCCTTCTCCAGTGTGGTGCCCACGTAAGTATGATTTTGCTGGTGATGTTTACCTTTGGTGTGTGAATTCATCGATGTTAATTTCCATGTACTGGAGAGGAGGAGGTGGTGGTGGTGCTGCAGCAGCGTGTATTGTTGTTGCTGTTATCTGAAGGGCTTGTCAGCGAGAAGAAATATTGCTCTGTATTGATTGACCCCCCTCACTGAATTCATACGAATATGATTGTCAACCAGTCACTGTTGTGATTTGGGCTCTGAGGGCCTTTGTCTACACACTCCTGCGTCAGGGTCACCATTTCCTTGCTCACCACCACCACCACCATGCCACCCCACCCAATTTACCACACTCTCCCTCGCCGCTATCACTCCCCCGCCACCCCCCCAGCTTCCACACCTTTACTTACCACAATCATGCCTTCCCTCTCTGGCCACCACACCGGCCCTCCTTCACCGCTACCACACCCTTTCTGGCCGCTACACCCTGAACAGCGGAATGGCATTGTTCAGTGGTATTCCTATTCACCTCCGCCATTTTCCCCTCTTCACACTTCCCATATTGCCAGCTTACCCTTCCCACTCTACAATGAAATATAGATTTGTAGCTAAAGATGGATTCTTGAATTTTGAATAGTTGTATGTTTACTCTCCTTAGAGACAGAAAATAACTATTCCCAACAGGGGCGTGTGTAGGGGATATAGCGCCTATGGCAAGCTCTGAAATTGCGCCCCTGGCTTAATTAAAAATGTACATACAGTGGATGTATATAAAATATATATACAGTGCAATTATAAACACTTGAAGTGTTAGGCCAAACTCAAATTTATATAAGCTCTTAAAGATTTATTTGATCCAAATTGTAACGTAGAAGCGGTAATGCAACAGATGATAGCAAAATATTACTATAATTGAAAAGTAGACTTTTTTTTTTTATCTCACAAAACCAAACCGTTAATAATGTCAATCGGGTCGCATATGTCAAAAACCAAACCTATTGAGTGGCGCCTCCCTTCAAGTGGCGCCCAGGGCACCTAACTACCCCTAAATACGCCACTGTAACTAGTACTTTCAATTTTTGGTATTTTTCTCAGAAAGTAAGATTTCCTTTAAAAACTCGTTATAAGAAATATTTTTCATGCTAGGTACAAATATGGTGTTAAAATAACGTTTAGTCCTCTTAATAACACCTAATTAAGCTGTTAAATGAAGTCAATTTTGAAATATTTGTTCCTTTGCATCATATTTACTGAGTATGTATCGGTAAGTGAGAGCATTTATGATATGTTTTTCGTGATTATTTCAAGTGTAGAAGTGTTTGAATATTTGATCTTTCAATTTTGAAACAAAAAGTTATTTGAGCCAAAAGATACCATGAATTTTTGGGATTTTTCTCAGAAAAATATATATCCTTTAAAAACTCATTTTAAGAAGTATTTTTCATGCTGTTAAAACATCGTTTAGTCGTCTTAATGACATTCAATTAAGCTGTTAGATGAAGTAAAATGTTAAAATGTTATATGATCCTTCGCATCGTATTTACTGGGTATATATCGGTAATTAAGAGGATTATGGTATATATTCTATGATTTTTTATCAAGTGTAGAAATGTTTTGAATATCTTGTCTTTACATTTTGAAACAGGAAGTTTTTTCAGCTAAAAAAATCTGAACTATTTATTACGTTCAGTTTTTTTGGTAATTTTCTCAGAAAAATAGATTTGCTTTAAAGACACAGTATAAGAAGCATTTTTCTTGCTGAATACAGATCTGGTGTTAAAACATCGTTTAGTTGTCTTTATGACATTCATTTAAGCTGTTAAATGAAGTCAATTTTAAAATATTTTCTGCTTTTTTCCTTCGCATTAATTGGGTTTATATAGGTAACTGAGAACATTATGATATATTTTCCATGATTATTTCAAGAATAGAAGTGTTTGAATATCTTTTCTATCAATTTTAAAACAAAACGTTTTTTGAGCTGAAAAATACACTGAACTATTACCTGCAATATTTGGCGTTTTTCTCAGAAAAATAGATTTCCTTTAAAAAACTCATTATAAGAAGTATTTTTCATGCTGAATACAAATATGGTGTTAGAATATCGTTAAGTCATCTTTATGACATTCATTTAAGCAGTTAAATGAAGTCAATTTTAAAATATTTCATGCTCCTTTGTATCGTATTTACCGGGTATGTATCGGTAATTGAGAGCATAATGATATATTTTCCATGATTATTTCAAGTATAGAAGTGTTTGAATATCTTTTCTTTCAGTTTCAAAACAAAAAGTTTTTTGAGCTAAAATATACCCTGCAATTTTTGTCATTTTTCTCAGAAAAATAGATTTCCTTTATAAACTCATTATAAGAAGTGTTTTTCCTACTGAATACAAATCTGGTGTTAGAATATAGTTTAGTCATCTTTAGGACATTCATTTAAGCTGTCAAATCAAGTCAATTTTGAAATATTTTCTGCTCCTTTTTATCGTATTTACCGGGTATGTATCGGTAATTGAGAGCATTATGATATATTTTCCATGATTATTTCAAGTATAGAAGTGTTTGAATATCATATCTTTCAATTTTAAAACAAAAAGTTTTATGAGCTGAAAAATACCCTGCAATTTTTGGCATTTTTCTCATAAAAATCGATTTCCTTTAAAAACTCATTATCAGAAGTATCTTTCTTGCTGAATACAAATCTGGTGTTAGAATATAGTTTAGTCATCTTTAGGACATTTATTTAAGCTGTTAAATGAAGTCAGTTTTAAAATATATACTGCTCCTTTTTATCGTATTTACCGGGAATGTATTGGTACTTGAGAGCATTATGATATATTTACCATGATTATTTCAAGTATAGAAGTATTTGAATATCATATCTTTCAATTTTAAAACAAAAAGTTTTTTGAGCTGAAAAATACCCAGAACTATTGCCTGCAATTTTTGGCATTTTTCTCAGAAAAATAGATTTCCTTCAAGGAATCATTATAATAAGTGTTTTTCTTGCTGAATACAAATCTGGTGTTAGAATATAGTTTAGTCATCTTTAGGACATTTATTTAAGCTGTTAAATGAAGGCAACTTTGAAATATTTTCTGCTCCTTTTTATCGTATTTACCGGGTATGTATCGGTAATTGAGAGCATTATGATATATTTTCCATGATTATTTCAAGTATAGAAGTGTTTGAATATCATATATTTCAATTTTAAATCAAAAAGTTTTTTGAGCTGAAAAATACTCTGAACTAATACCTGCAATTTTTGGCATTTTTCTGAGAAAAATAGATTTCCTTTAAAAACTCATTATAAGAAGTATTTTTCTTGCTGAATACAAATCTGGTGTTAGAATATAGTTTAGTCATCTTTAGGACATTTATTTATGCTGTTAAATGAAGTCAATTTTGAAATATTTTTTGCTCCTTTTTATCGTATTTACCGGGTATGTATCGGTAATTGAGAGCATTATGATATATTTTCCATAATTATTTCAAGTATAGAAGTATTTGAATATCATATCTTTCTATTTTAAAACAAAAAGTTTTTTGAGCTGAAAAATACCCTGAACCTGCAATTTTTGGCATTTTTCTCAGAAAAATAGATTTCCTTTAAAAACTCATTATAAGAAGTATTTTTCTTGCTGAATACAAATCTGGTGTTAGAATATAGTTTAGTCATCTTTAGGACATTTATTTAAGCTGTTAAATGAAGTCAATTTTGAAATATTTTCTACTCCATTTTTATCGTATTTACCGGGTATGTATCAGTAATTGAGAGCATTATGATATATTTTCCATGATTATTTCAAGTATACTAGCATTTGAATATCATATCTTTCAATTTTAAAACAAAAAGTTTTTTGAGCTGAAAAATACCCTGAACTATTACCTGAATTTTTGGCATTTTTCTCAGAAAAATAGATTTCCTTTATAAACTCATTATAATAAGTATTTTTCTTGCTGAATACAAATCTGGTGTTAGAATATAGTTTAGTCATCTTTAGGACATTTATTTAACCTGTTAAATGAAGGCAATTTTGAAATATTTTCTGCTCCTTTTTATCGTTTTTACCGGGTATGTATCGGTAATTGAGAGCATTATGATATATTTTTCATGATTATTTCAAGTATAGAAGAGTTTGAATATCATATCTTTCAATTTTAAAACAAAAAGTTTTTTGAGCTGAAAAATACCCTGAACTATTACCTGCAATTTTTGGCATTTTTCTCAGAAAAATAGATTTCCTTTAAAAACTCATTATAAGAAGTATTTTTCTTGCTGAATACAAATCTGGTGTTAGAATATAGTTTAGTCATCTTTAGGACATTCATTTAAGCTGTTAAATGAAGTCAATTTTGAAATATTTTCTCCTTTTTATCGAATTTACCGGGTATGTATCGGTAATTGAGAGCATTATGATATATTTTCCATGATTATTTCAAGTATAGAGGTGTTTGAATATCATATCTTTCAATTTTAAAACAAAAAGTTTTTTGAGCTGAAAAATACCCTGAACTATTACCTGCAATTTTTGGCATTTTTCTGAGAAAAATAGATTTCCTTTAAAAACTCATTATAAGAAGTAGTTTTCTTGCTGAATACAAATCTGGTGTTAGAATATAGTTTAGTCATCTTTAGGACATTTATTTAAGCTGTTAAATGAAGTCAATTTTGAAATATTTTCTGCTCCTTTTTATCGTATTTACCGGGTATGTATCGGTAATTGAGAGCATTATGATATATTTTCCATGATTATTTCAAGTATAGAAGTGTTTGAATATCATATCTTTCAATTTTAAATCAAAAAGTTTTTTGAGCTGAAAAATACCCTGAACTAATACCTGCAATTTTTGGCATTTTTCTCAGAAAAATAGATTTCCTTTAAAAACTCATTATAAGAAGTATTTTTCTTGCTGAATACAAATCTGGTGTTAGAATATAGTTTAGTCATCTTCAGGACATTTATTTAAGCTGTTAAATGAAGGCAATTTTAAAATATTTTCTGCTCCTTTTTATCGTATTTACCGGGTATGTATCGGTAATTGAGAGCATTATGATATATTTTCCATGATTATTTCAAGTATAGAAGTGTTTGAATATCATATATTTCAATTTTAAATCAAAAAGTTTTTTGAGCTGAAAAATACCCTGAACTAATACCTGCAATTTTTGGCATTTTTCTCAGAAAAATAGATTTCCTTTAAAAACTCATTATAAGAAGTATTTTTCTTGCTGAATACAAATCTGGTGTTAGAATATAGTTTAGTCATCTTTAGGACATTTATTTAAGCTGTTAAATGAAGTCAATTTTGAAATATTTTCTACTCCATTTTTATCGTATTTACCGGGTATGTATCAGTAATTGAGAGCATTATGATATATTTTCCATGATTATTTCAAGTATACAAGCATTTGAATATCATATCTTTCAATTTTAAAACAAAAAGTTTTTTGAGCTGAAAAATACCCTGAACTATTACCTGCAATTTTTGGCATTTTTCTCAGAAAAATAGATTTCCTTTATAAACTCATTATAATAAGTATTTTTCTTGCTGAATACAAATCTGGTGTTAGAATATAGTTTAGTCATCTTTAGGACATTTATTTAACCTGTTAAATGAAGGCAATTTTGAAATATTTTCTGCTCCTTTTTATCGTATTTACCGGGTATGTATCGGTAATTGAGAGCATTATGATATATTTTTCATGATTATTTCAAGTATAGAAGAGTTTGAATATCATATCTTTCAATTTTAAAACAAAAAGTTTTTTGAGCTGAAAAATACCCTGAACTATTACCTGCAATTTTTGGCATTTTTCTCAGAAAAATAGATTTCCTTTAAAAACTCATTATAAGAAGTATTTTTCTTGCTGAATACAAATCTGGTTTTAGAATATACTTTAGTCATCTTTAGGACATTCATTTAAGCTGTTAAATGAAGTCAATTTTAAAATATAATTTGCTCCTCTTTATCGAATTTACCGGGTATGTATTGGTAATTGAGAGCATCATGATATATTTTCCATGATTATTTCAAGTATATAAGTGTTTGAATATCATATCTTTCAATTTTAAATCAAAAAGTTTTTTCAGGTAAAAAATACCCTGAACTATTACCTGCAATTTTTGGCATTTTTCTCAGAAAAATAGATTTCCTTTAAAAACTCATTATAAGAAGTATTTTTCTTGCTGAATACAAATCTGGTGTTAGAATATAGTTTAGTCATCTTTAGGACATTTATTTAAGCTGTTAAATGAAGTCAATTTTGAAATATTTTCTACTCCATTTTTATCGTATTTACCGGGTATATATCAGTAATTGAGAGCATTATGATATATTTTCCATGATTATTTCAAGTATACAAGCATTTGAATATCATATCTTTCAATTTTAAAACAAAAAGTTTTTTGAGCTGAAAAATACCCTGAACTATTACCTGCAATTTTTGGCATTTTTCTCAGAAAAATAGATTTCCTTTATAAACTCATTATAATAAGTATTTTTCTTGCTGAATACAAATCTGGTGTTAGAATATAGTTTAGTCATCTTTAGGACATTTATTTAAGCTGTTAAATGAAGGTAATTTTGAAATATTTTCTGCTCCTTTTCATCGTATTTACCGGGTATGTATCGGTAATTGAGAGCATTATGATATATTTTCCATGATTATTTCAAGTATAGAAGTGTTTGAATATCATATATTTCAATTTTAAATCAAAAAGTTTTTTGTGCTGAAAAATACCCTGAACTAATACCTGCAATTTTTGGCATTTTTCTCAGAAAAATAGATTTCCTTTAAAAACTCATTATAAGAAGTATTTTTCTTGCTGAATACAAATCTGGTGTTAGAATATAGTTTAGTCATCTTTAGGACATTTATTTAAGCTGTTAAATGAAGTCAATTTTGAAATATTTTCTACTCCATTTTTATCGTATTTACCGGTATATATCAGTAATTGAGAGCATTATGATATATTTTTCATGATAATTTCAAGTATAGAAGTGTTTGAATATCATATCTTTCAATTTTAAAACAAAAAGTTTTTTGAGCTGAAAAATACCCTGAACTATTACCTGCAATTTTTGGCATTTTTCTCAGAAAAATAGATTTCCTTTATAAACTCATTATAATAAGTATTTTTCTTGGTGAATACAAATCTGGTGTTAGAATATAGTTTAGTCATCTTTAGGACATTTATTTAAGCTGTTAAATGAAGTCAATTTTGAAATATTTTCTACTCCATTTTTATCGTATTTACCGGGTATATATCAGTAATTGAGAGCATTATGATATATTTTTCATGATTATTTCAAGTATAGAAGAGTTTGAATATCATATCTTTCAATTTTAAAACAAAAAGTTTTTTGAGCTGAAAAATACCCTGAACTATTACCTGCAATTTTTGGCATTTTTCTCAGAAAAATAGATTTCCTTTAAAAACTCATTATAAGAAGTATTTTTCTTGCTGAATACAAATCTGGTGTTAGAATATAGTTTAGTCATCTTTAGGACATTTATTTAAGCTGTTAAATGAAGTCAATTTTGAAATATTTTCTACTCCTTTTTATCGTATTTACCGATTATATATCAGTAATTGAGAGCATTATGATATATTTTTCATGATAATTTCAAGTATAGAAGAGTTTGAATATCATATCTTTCAATTTTAAAACAAAAAGTTTTTTGAGCTGAAAAATACCCTGAACTATTACCTGCAATTTTTGGCATTTTTCTCAGAAAAATAGATTTCCTTTAAAAACTCATTATAAGAAGTATTTTTCTTGCTGAATACAAATCTGGTGTTAGAATATAGTTTAGTCATCTTTAGGACATTCATTTAAGCTGTTAAATGAAGTCAATTTTAAAATATATTTGCTCCTCTTTATCGAATTTACCGGGTATGTATTGGTAATTGAGAGCATTATGATATATTTTCCATGATTATTTCAAGTATATAAGCGTTTGAATATCATATCTTTCAATTTTAAATCAAAAAGTTTTTTGAGGTAAAAAATACCCTGAACTATTACCTGCAATTTTTGGCATTTTTCTCAGAAAAATAGATTTCCTTTAAAAACTCATTATAAGAAGTATTTTTCTTGCTGAATACAAATCTGGTGTTAGAATATAGTTTAGTCATCTTTAGGACATTTATTTAAGCTGTTAAATGAAGTCAATTTTGAAATATTTTCTACTCCTTTTTATCGTATTTACCGGGTATGTATCAGTAATTGAGAGCATTATGATATATTTTCCATGATTATTTCAAGTATACAAGCAGTTTGAATATCATATCTTTCAATTTTAAAACAAAAAGTTTTTTGAGCTGAAAAATACCCTGAACTATTACCTGCAATTTTTGGCATTTTTCTCAGAAAAATAGATTTCCTTTATAAACTCATTATAATAAGTATTTTTCTTGCTGAATACAAATCTGGTGTTAGAATATAGTTTAGTCATCTTTAGGACATTCATTTAAGCTGTTAAATGAAGTCAATTTTGAAATATTTTCTGCTCCTTTTTATCGTATTTACCGGGTATGTATCGGTAATTGAGAGCATTATGATATATTTTTCATGATTATTTCAAGTATAGAAGAGTTTGAATATCATATCTTTCAATTTTAAAACAAAAAGTTTTTTGAGCTGAAAAATACCCTGAACTATTACCTGCAATTTTTGGCATTTTTCTCAGAAAAATAGATTTCCTTTAAAAACTCATTATAAGAAGTATTTTTCTTGCTGAATACAAATCTGGTTTTAGAATATACTTTAGTCATCTTTAGGACATTCATTTAAGCTGTTAAATGAAGTCAATTTTAAAATATAATTTGCTCCTCTTTATCGAATTTACCGGGTATGTATTGGTAATTGAGAGCATCATGATATATTTTCCATGATTATTTCAAGTATATAAGTGTTTGAATATCATATCTTTCAATTTTAAATCAAAAAGTTTTTTCAGGTAAAAAATACCCTGAACTATTACCTGCAATTTTTGGCATTTTTCTCAGAAAAATAGATATCCTTTAAAAACTCATTATAAGAAGTATTTTTCTTGCTGAATACAAATCTGGTGTTAGAATATAGTTTAGTCATCTTTAGGACATTTATTTAAGCTGTTAAATGAAGTCAATTTTGAAATATTTTCTACTCCATTTTTATCGTATTTACCGGGTATATATCAGTAATTGAGAGCATTATGATATATTTTCCATGATTATTTCAAGTATACAAGCATTTGAATATCATATCTTTCAATTTAAAACAAAAAGTTTTTTGAGCTGAAAAATACCCTGAACTATTACCTGCAATTTTTGGCATTTTTCTCAGAAAAATAGATTTCCTTTATAAACTCATTATAATAAGTATTTTTCTTGCTGAATACAAATCTGGTGTTAGAATATAGTTTAGTCATCTTTAGGACATTTATTTAAGCTGTTAAATGAAGGTAATTTTGAAATATTTTCTGCTCCTTTTCATCGTATTTACCGGGTATGTATCGGTAATTGAGAGCATTATGATATATTTTCCATGATTATTTCAAGTATAGAAGTGTTTGAATATCATATATTTCAATTTTAAATCAAAAAGTTTTTTGTGCTGAAAAATACCCTGAACTAATACCTGCAATTTTTGGCATTTTTCTCAGAAAAATAGATTTCCTTTAAAAACTCATTATAAGAAGTATTTTTCTTGCTGAATACAAATCTGGTGTTAGAATATAGTTTAGTCATCTTTAGGACATTTATTTAAGCTGTTAAATGAAGTCAATTTTGAAATATTTTCTACTCCATTTTTATCGTATTTACCGATTATATATCAGTAATTGAGAGCATTATGATATATTTTTCATGATAATTTCAAGTATAGAAGTGTTTGAATATCATATCTTTCAATTTTAAAACAAAAAGTTTTTTGAGCTGAAAAATACCCTGCAATTTTTGGCATTTTTCTCAGAAAAATAGATTTCCTTTATAAACTCATTATAATAAGTATTTTTCTTGGTGAATACAAATCTGGTGTTAGAATATAGTTTAGTCATCTTTAGGACATTTATTTAAGCTGTTAAATGAAGGCAATTTTGAAATATTTTCTGCTCCTTTTTATCGTATTTACCGGGTATGTATCGGTAATTGAGAGCATTATGATATATTTTCCATGATTATTTCAAGTATAGAAGTGTTTGAATATCATATATTTCAATTTTAAATCAAAAAGTTTTTTGAGCTGAAAAATACCCTGAACTAATACCTGCAATTTTTGGCATTTTTCTCAGAAAAATAGATTTCCTTTAAAAACTCATTATAAGAAGTATTTTTCTTGCTGAATACAAATCTGGTGTTAGAATATAGTTTAGTCATCTTTAGGACATTCATTTAAGCTGTTAAATGAAGTCAATTTTGAAATATTTTCTGCTCCTTTTTATCGTATTTACCGGGTATGTATCGGTAATTGAGAGCATTATGATATATTTTTCATGATTATTTCAAGTATAGAAGAGTTTGAATATCACATCTTTTAATTTTAAAACAAAAAGTTTTTTGAGCTGAAAAAAAACCTGAACTATTACCTGCAATTTTTGGCATTTTTCTGAGAAAAATAGATTTCCTTTAAAAACTCATTATAAGAAGTAGTTTTCTTACTGAATACAAATCTGGTGTTAGACTATAGTTTATTCATCTTTAGGACATTTATTTAAGCTGTTAAATGAAGTCAATTTTGAAATATTTTCTGCTCCTTTTTATCGTATTTACCGGGTATGTATTGGTAATTGAGAGCATTATGATATATTTACCATGATTATTTCAAGTATAGAAGTGTTTGAATATCATATCTTTCAATTTTAAAACAAAAAGTTTTTTGAGCTGAAAAATACCCTGAACTATTACCTGCAATTTTTGGCATTTTTCTCAGAAAAATAGATTTCCTTTAAAAACTCATTATAAGAAGTATTTTTCTTGCTGAATACAAATCTGGTGTTAGAATATAGTTTAGTCATCTTTAGGACATTTATTTAAGCTGTTAAATGAAGTCAATTTTGAAATATTTTCTACTCCATTTTTATCGTATTTACCGGGTATGTATCAGTAATTGAGAGCATTATGATATATTTTCCATGATTATTTCAAGTATACAAGCATTTGAATATCATATCTTTCAATTTTAAAACAAAAAGTTTTTTGAGCTGAAAAATACCCTGAACTATTACCTGCAATTTTTGGCATTTTTCTCAGAAAAATAGATTTCCTTTATAAACTCATTATAATAAGTATTTTTCTTGCTGAATACAAATCTGGTGTTAGAATATAGTTTAGTCATCTTTAGGACATTTATTTAAGCTGTTAAATGAAGGCAATTTTGAAATATTTTCTGGTCCTTTTTATCGTATTTACCGGGTATGTATCGGTAATTGAGAGCATTATGATATATTTTCATGATTATTTCAAGTATAGAAGTGTTTGAATATCATATCTTTCAATTTTAAAACAAAAAGTTTTTTGAGCTGAAAAATACCCTGAACTATTACCTGCAATTTTTGGCATTTTTCTCAGAAAAATAGATTTCCTTTAAAAACTCATTATAAGAAGTATTTTTCTTGCTGAATACAAATCTGGTGTTAGAATATAGTTTAGTCATCTTTAGGACATTCATTTAAGCTGTTAAATGAAGTAAATTTTGAAATATTTTCTCCTTTTTATCGAATTTACCGGGTATGTATCGGTAATTGAGAGCATTATGATATATTTTCCATGATTATTTCAAGTATAGAAGTGTTTGAATATCATATCTTTCAATTTTAAAACAAAAAGTTTTTTGAGCTGAAAAATACCCTGAACTATTACCTGCAATTTTTGGCATTTTTCTCAGAAAAATAGATTTCCTTTAAAAACTCATTATAAGAAGTAGTTTTCTTGCTGAATACAAATCTGGTGTTAGAATATAGTTTAGTCATCTTTAGGACATTTATTTAAGCTGTTAAATGAAGTCAATTTTGAAATATTTTCTGCTCCTTTTTATCGTATTTACCGGGTATGTATCGGTAATTGAGAGCATTATGATATATTTTCCATGATTATTTCAAGTATAGAAGTGTTTGAATATCATATCTTTCAATTTTAAATCAAAAAGTTTTTTGAGCTGAAAAATACCCTGAACTAATACCTGCAATTTTTGGCATTTTTCTCAGAAAAATAGATTTTCTTTAAAAACTCATTATAAGAAGTATTTTTCTTGCTGAATACAAATCTGGTGTTAGAATATAGTTTAGTCATCTTTAGGACATTTATTTAAGCTGTTAAATGAAGTCAATTTTGAAATATTTTCTACTCCATTTTTATCGTATTTACCGGGTATGTATCAGTAATTGAGAGCATTATGATATATTTTCCATGATTATTTCAAGTATACAAGCATTTGAATATCATATCTTTCAATTTTAAAACAAAAAGTTTTTTGAGCTGAAAAATACCCTGAACTATTACCTGCAATTTTTGGCATTTTTCTCAGAAAAATAGATTTCCTTTATAAACTCATTATAATAAGTATTTTTCTTGCTGAATACAAATCTGGTGTTAGAATATAGTTTAGTCATCTTTAGGACATTTATTTAAGCTGTTAAATGAAGGCAATTTTGAAATATTTTCTGCTCCTTTTTATCGTATTTACCGGGTATGTATCGGTAATTGAGAGCATTATGATATATTTTCCATGATTATTTCAAGTATAGAAGTGTTTGAATATCATATCTTTCAATTTTAAAACAAAAAGTTTTTTGAGCTGAAAAATACCCTGAACTATTACCTGCAATTTTTGGCATTTTTCTCAGAAAAATAGATTTCCTTTAAAAACTCATTATAAGAAGTATTTTTCTTGCTGAATACAAATCTGGTGTTAGAATATAGTTTAGTCATCTTTAGGACATTTATTTAAGCTGTTAAATGAAGTCAATTTTGAAATATTTTCTGCTCCTTTTTATCGTATTTACCGGGTATGTATCGGTAATTGAGAGCATTATGATATATTTTCCATGATTATTTCAAGTATAGAAGTGTTTGAATATCATATCTTTCAATTTTAAAACAAAAAGTTTTTTGAGCTGAAAAATACCCTGAACTATTACCTGCAATTTTTGGCATTTTTCTCAGAAAAATAGATTTCCTTTAAAAACTCATTATAAGAAGTATTTTTCTTGCTGAATACAAATCTGGTGTTAGAATATAGTTTAGTCATCTTTAGGACATTTATTTAAGCTGTTAAATGAAGTCAATTTTGAAATATTTTCTGCTCCTTTTTATCGTATTTACCGGGTATGTATCGGTAATTGAGAGCATTATGATATATTTTCCATGATTATTTCAAGTATAGAAGTGTTTGAATATCATATCTTTCAATTTTAAATCAAAAAGTTTTTTGAGCTGAAAAATACCCTGAACTATTACCTGCAATTTTTGGCATTTTTCTCAGAAAAATAGATTTCCTTTAAAAACTCATTATAAGAAGTATTTTTCTTGCTGAATACAAATCTGGTGTTAGAATATAGTTTAGTCATCTTTAGGACATTTATTTAAGCTGTTAAATGAAGTCAATTTTGAAATATTTTCTGCTCCTTTTTATCGTATTTACCGGGTATGTATCGGTAATTGAGAGCATTATGATATATTTTCCATGATTATTTCAAGTATAGAAGTGTTTGAATATCATATCTTTCAATTTTAAAACAAAAAGTTTTTTGAGCTGAAAAATACCCTGAACTATTACCTGCAATTTTTGGCATTTTTCTCAGAAAAATAGATTTCCTTTAAAAACTCATTATAAGAAGTATTTTTCTTGCTGAATACAAATCTGGTGTTAGAATATAGTTTAGTCATCTTTAGGACATTCATTTAAGCTGTTAAATGAAGTCAATTTTGAAATATTTTCTGCTCCTTTTTATCGAATTTACCGGGTATGTATCGGTAATTGAGAGCATTATGATATATTTTCCATGATTATTTCAAGTATAGAAGTGTTTGAATATCATATCTTTCAATTTTAAAACAAAAAGTTTTTTGAGCTGAAAAATACCCTGAACTATTACCTGCAATTTTTGGCATTTTTCTCAGAAAAATAGATTTCCTTTAAAAACTCATTATAAGAAGTATTTTTCTTGCTGAATACAAATCTGGTGTTAGAATATAGTTTAGTCATCTTTAGGACATTTATTTAAGCTGTTAAATGAAGTCAATTTTGAAATATTTTCTGCTCCTTTTTATCGAATTTACCGGGTATGTATCGGTAATTGAGAGCATTATGATATATTTTCCATGATTATTTCAAGTATACAAGCATTTGAATATCATATCTTTCAATTTTAAAACAAAAAGTTTTTTGAGCTGAAAAATACCCTGAACTATTACCTGCAATTTTTGGCATTTTTCTCAGAAAAATAGATTTCCTTTAAAAACTCATTATAAGAAGTATTTTTCTTGCTGAATACAAATCTGGTGTTAGAATATCGTTTAATCATCTTTAGGACATTTATTTAAGCTGTTAAATGAAGTCAATTTTGAAATATTTTCTACTCCATTTTTATCGTATTTACCGGGTATGTATCAGTAATTGAGAGCATTATGATATATTTTCCATGATTATTTCAAGTATACAAGCATTTGAATATCATATCTTTCAATTTTAAAACAAAAAGTTTTTTGAGCTGAAAAATACCCTGAACTATTACCTGCAATTTTTGGCATTTTTCTCAGAAAAATAGATTTCCTTTATAAACTCATTATAATAAGTATTTTTCTTGGTGAATACAAATCTGGTGTTAGAATATAGTTTAGTCATCTTTAGGACATTTATTTAAGCTGTTAAATGAAGTCAATTTTGAAATATTTTCTGCTCCTTTTTATCGTATTTACCGGGTATGTATCGGTAATTGAGAGCATTATGATATATTTTCCATGATTATTTCAAGTATAGAAGTGTTTGAATATCATATATTTCAATTTTAAATCAAAAAGTTTTTTGAGCTGAAAAATACCCTGAACTAATACCTGCAATTTTTGGCATTTTTCTCAGAAAAATAGATTTCCTTTAAAAACTCATTATAAGAAGTATTTTTCTTGCTGAATACAAATCTGGTGTTAGAATATAGTTTAGTCATCTTTAGGACATTCATTTAAGCTGTTAAATGAAGTCAATTTTGAAATATTTTCTGCTCCTTTTTATCGTATTTACCGGGTATGTATCGGTAATTGAGAGCATTATGATATATTTTCATGATTATTTCAAGTATAGAAGAGTTTGAATATCACATCTTTAATTTTAAAACAAAAAGTTTTTTGAGCTGAAAAATACCCTGAACTATTACCTGCAATTTTTGGCATTTTTCTGAGAAAAATAGATTTCCTTTAAAAACTCATTATAAGAAGTAGTTTTCTTACTGAATACAAATCTGGTGTTAGAATATAGTTTAGTCATCTTTAGGACATTTATTTAAGCTGTTAAATGAAGTCAATTTTGAAATATTTTCTGCTCCTTTTTATCGTATTTACCGGGTATGTATTGGTAATTGAGAGCATTATGATATATTTACCATGATTATTTCAAGTATAGAAGTGTCTGAATATCATATCTTTCAATTTTAAAACAAAAAGTTTTTTGAGCTGAAAAAT